>NC_046159.1:120413535-120685978 GCF_011064425.1 Rattus rattus
AACTCAATCAAAGGGAATGTACCACCCAGGTGATCACACTGATTAACAGATATTCTTGCTTTCTTGGTTATTCTAGGACATTTCTGGAGAGATATGAAGGAATTTCATCTGATGAGAATCACCAGGAGTTGGTCCCTCTGTTCTCCCATTGGTCAAAAATCTGCACCACTGGACAATACTTTCATTATTCTACATTGGTGATTCAGCCAAGCTTGATGACCACCAGACAGACAGATAATTTCTTATCCAATTATGCCAGAATATCAATTTTTAAGGCATTCTTGTCAGGTAACAGCTCATAAGGAGGCTCTTCAATGATGGTAGACACAGTAGTTAGAATTTTTGATTTCTGACTATCATGAGGTGTGTGTGTGTGTGTGTGTGTGTGTGTGAGAGAGAAAGAGAGAGAGAGAGAGAGAGAGAGAGAGAGAGAGAATCTTTCTGTGATGAACCTATATGTTTATTATTGTATAAGTACCTACTCCTCCTCTCCCATTATTGAAGGGTAGACATAGAACAGTAAGAACAGTAGTAACAAAAATGATGGTAATAGTCATATAGTTGCCTCATGCAGAATTGGCTCCAGGTTCCTTCCTGCAGGTACTAAAAATAAATTCCCTAATAAAAAATGGTGTACTATTTGTATATAACCAACACACATCTCTGATACACTATAAATAATCCAAATGTCTTAATTCTGAAACATTGTAAAATGTGAAATTTTATAAGAGTGGACCTTATCTCACAAGGGGAAACATTATATCTCACAGGTGTGATGGTTTGCAGTCAAAATACAGGTACATCAAAATATTGTGTAAAATTTAACTTTGGGTTCTGTGTGTAAGGGAAAAAAAACAGAATTTGGGGTTAGTTTAGGTTTCATCCTTTTTATACTTCATTATATAAAAGAAGATTCTAAATTTTTGAGATTCAAACCATTTCTGCTCCCCAGAATTTTGTAGAAGGGCTACTAAAACTGTTACTAATCTACAAGATATGAAAATAGATTTTATGCTGTCTTGCTCAGAGAATGACAAACACACATACATGTTTAATGCACTTGCAATTGCTTTTCTAAACATTTTCTCTCTGTGCTTGGCTGAATCTGTGGATGCAGAGCTGGTACCACAGAGAGTGAGCAGTGGTGATAACAGTGAGGCATATGACAGCATCCGGCTTTGCAGCTGACAAAAACAGACAGACATGTTTCACAGAGAAGGAACTGTGGGACAGTTTCGCCTCAGTCACCCCAAACATTTCAGCATGTTCTCTCTTTCACCACGGGAGAGCATTTGATAGCTGGAATGAACTGCACTTATTTCCCTGCTCTGGCCAAAGGTTAGAAAGAAGCCAATGACAACTAGATTTTGAAGGACATCTACCAACTTTACTTGATAAATCGGTAGATCCAGAGGGGAAACCTGAGCTCTATGTCAACTTTTGCATTAAGAGGAAATGATTAAGAGAGAGGTAAAAGTATTAGCATTAAATTAAGTGTGGCCTCATTAAAGCTTCATTGCTCATAGAAGAGACAGGCATGACTGGGGGGTTAGATTTTGCTGGATACCTATTATATTCTATAGATCTCACATTCATTATTTTCTCTAATTAAACAATTAATCATCACAAAACGCTAGGGGGGCAATATAATTTCACCTATGAATTGAGAAGTTTAGGGCTTATACAACTCTAGATTAATAATTAGTTGCCGTTGGAATCAAAATTTGACTTCAGACTCTAAATATCATACTCAGAAACCATTCTCACCCTCCAGAAGCAGAACATTTATGGAATACAGAAGCCAAGAACAATGGAATAGCATTTTTTAACTTAATATTCTATTTCTATTTTCTTTTAAATGAATTTCAAACATCAAAGATTGAAAACAGTGGTTTTGTGTTCTGTATGAATCAACAGAATGCTGACCTTAATATAGTAAGCACATCCAGGAAAGGACTATTCCTAATCTGCACACTGGCACCCTGTTCTTCCTATACCAGTATCTCTCTGAGTAAGATTCCTGGATCTTCAGACTTTCTCCTCCTTCAAAATTCAAGCATTCAAGAGAAAAGAAGGAAAGTACACTAAAAGCTGGCATAACTCTTACTCCTTTTTCCTTCTTCCTCTGAAATCTTTAAAAATGTCTGAGAACACACAGCGTCTGGGGATGGAGTCACTGAATACTGACACAGTGCCAACACTAGAACGGGAGTTGCTTCCATTGACTGCAGCACACCATGGTAAGCATCGGGAGCTGTCTGGGTTACTTGGTTTATATTGGCTCATTGCACTGATACATGTTCTAGAAAAGTCAGACTCAAGTGTAACCAGGATGAAGAATGGATTGATGTCATTAAATACAACCGTTTGACCTTTCATAAGGGTATTGAATTTTTCTCTTAGCTAATTTATTGGATCCTTCTCCTCCTCTTCCTCCCCTTTCTTCTTTTCTCTTTCTTCTTCTGCCACGCTAAATATATATTAGACAGAACTCTTATGTATGCCACAAATAGTAGCTTTTGGGTTCGCATAACAACTCCAAGAGAGACATACTATTATTTTTACTTCATAGATCAGCAGAGAGCACAGAAACCATTAAATACTTATCCGTGGTCAAAGCAAATAGTATTTGAGCCAGGATAGTATTTGAAGCCTACTCCAAGGTGTATTCCCATAATTTACAATGTTATTTAGTCCTGTGGAATAATAGATTGTATATGCTTCTTATAGACTAGTTTGGTTAACCAATGCTTTCTGTTTGTTTGTTTGTTTGTTTGTTTATAAATCACCAAAAATACCAACCAGAGCACCTCATTAGACTTTTAGCATATTTACAGGGCTAGAAGGATAGCTGTAGTCACTACTAGACTTCAGTTTGTGGAGGACTTCTGGGTGACACCGTGTACCTGTTTTATTGTTCTGTTTCTTCTTCCTCTCTGCTCATTGGATCACCAGCAGCCTCCTAGCACCACATGTTGCAGCAGCACTGTGGGACTTCCTGTCTTTTAGCCTGAGTCTGGACAGTGCACCACCTGTTACGTTCTTCTTTCCTTTCTCGACCTTGGAAACACATTCTCATCATTCTACCCCTTACAGCCGTTTAGGAATAACAGTTTACTTATGAACCCTTTGTCCCCTCCAGACTGAACTTCCTTTGAGGAATGTTTATTTATTTATTTTTTTTAGTGTTAGTTCCTGTAGGATGTATACATTAAAGACAAAAAAAATGAAACATATGAATCTTTTCCCAGGAAGAACTAAGATACGAGAAAAGCCTTTCAAATGTATATGATATTAAAGTCTGCTGGAAACTCCTCTTAGGAGAGAACTTTCTTTTGCAGAGCCCATAATCCTTTTACTTCTACTCAAGATGTCCAGCAACACAGGCCTAAAGACAAAATAGTGAAAGACATGCATACTAAAATAAACCCATCATATACAGTCAATGTGAATTGTCACAAGTTGTCAAGAGCCTGTAGGTCATTACTTCCTATTATCATGATGCCTAGCATAAGATCTTTATTGGAAGAGACATGTTTTCCTAGAGTTTTAGAATTTAAGAAGGTTCACAGGACAATGACCTAACTTTAACCAGGACTTCAAAGTGTGTCATAAAGAAATTACCCTGTGTTCACAGTAATTGTCCTTTCACAGAACTGTACCATCTCATGTTTGACACCTTGTGCTTAATTAATCTCAAGGATGAATGTTTCCTCCAGGGAGAAGACAGGACCATTAAGCATGAGAAATGGGCCTCGTAACCAAGAAATCTACTCTCAGAAAAGTGAACTGTGTCTTCTCCAGCTTCTAGGAAACCAGCACAGGGTCTGGCACACCCACCCCAAACCAGATCACATGTTGGTACTTCCTGCACCTAAGCCCTTATATCATTTTTGATTAAACAAGACTAAAGACCAATTCTTTCTTGGAGGAATGGCTTTCATCTTCCCTGTGCTGGTCAGGCAGTATAGGAAGGGATATAATTTTCTGTAGCATTGTTTTCTTCCTGAGAGTGGGAGGAGGTGATCATCATCCTAGGAATCCTAGAAGAATCCTGGTACCTATGTTGAGATATTGAAATTCACTTGATGAGACTCATATACTCGACTTTCTGTTCTTTTGGGGAGGGGAGATGCTTAGAACCCATGGAGGTTCTTCCACCATTGAGAGGATTGTTCTGGATTCCTTGGCTTAGGTACTTAGGTACTTATTGTTGAGGTAAAATTATAAAAAAATGCTGTCTTTTATTCTGCATTAGATCTGCCACCAAGATATCTGGTAGAAATCTTCATCTCTGTCAGCGAAGCGTCTCACCAGCTCTGCTCCATCCCATATCACACTGCCAATGACTTCTCTCTGAGCCTGGCGACAATCTTTCTACCCATCTAGTTCCCAAGACAGGTTACCACCATGCCAGATATTCACATCCCAATTCCATGGCGGCTTAGTGTCTCTAGCCGCCACATACCCTCTTGAACTTAAATTGCCACACGAAAGAACACACAACATAATAATCTCTGATATAATTGATAAGATATGATTTTTTCATCTAGACACACAAAGTCCTATACACATCAATCCCTTAAGAACATTCATAACAACCTGTAAAGGTGCAGAGAGGAATCTTAACATCAGCCTTCATGTTCTCTCTACTGCTTCTCCCCCCTCCTCCAGTCTCCTCTCTAAAACTTTTCTCCCACCCATCCTTCCCTCTCGTCCAATGACAGGCCTTGTTCTATCTTGTACCTGCCTTCACCCATATGACATACTACAACTCATAAACCTTTATAGACTAGAAATGTGAACCTAAGATTATATATGTTTCAGTGATGATTATCTGACACTTCATCTTGCTTACAGCAAAACAAGATAAAATGGGAAAAGGCCTCCTGTAGACTCTTTGATGTTCTTTCTATTACCTGGAAAAGGAAAACTATTGGGAGGGGCCAGATAAGTTCACATTAAGCAATAATACATAATAAGGACAATGAAACTGAAACCTAGTTATATTAGTATTTCATTAAATATTGTTTATTTCATATATAAATGTATTTTTGTCCTGTTCATATAATTTGATTATACTTATCTTATTAAATCAATATGAATATAACTAATGTGATTCATGGATAGATGATAAAACTATAGAAAGAAGAGCGGCAGCATTAAATTGTTTGTGCTTTTTAAACTTCCACTAAGGGTGGTTTTGACTACCCTAGCGGTCTATTTTAGGAAAGAAGATAACTAGTGTTCTGAGGTAGGAGATTCAGGAAGTACTTTTTCAAAAGCCAGAGAAAATGTGGACTATAGTCAACCCCACTTCCCTGATCATAACACAGATCCACAAACTTTTGCGCACAATTTTGAAAACCAGAGATTTTCATAACCCACTTTGTATCAGTACCTGATATAGCTTTCTTGGTAGCAAAATCAGGTCTGGATGAATACAAAGTTATTTATAGTATTTATTTATCCCACTCAGAGTGAATTATTTATACATTTCCTAGCAGAAATAGCAATATGATGAATGTGTTTAATTTGGGTATTCTGTCCTAGATCTGGAAGAAAGTGTCTGCTATGTCTTTATTTTCCTTCTCTTATACTTACGTATTCAGCATCCTCTAAATCACCTGGCTCAAGAGCTGCTTCAGGGATTAGAGGGTGGATTGGAAACAGCTAACAACCCTTCCCTGGATGCCAATCTTCTTGCCATCCTACAAAAAGTGGCAATGGCTCACTAGCTCAGTGTTCCATTCCTTATTTTCTGAAGTTAAGTTATTTTCATGGCTATTTAGTAAATCCTCTTGGCCTGTCTTCTTCTCCCCTTGATAGTGCCTATTCTATGTAATGACTAGTGAAGGGGAGTGGTGTTAATTTTATATTTTCTATTCTAAGCCACCAATTTATAGGTAAAGCATACAAATGACAGGAAGTTTTGAGAGATGAAGAGTTCTAAATGCTAGTCAAGGATAGAAAATGATTTCTCTTTGATAGAAAACACTTCGGAAACAATGGCATATAGACTTTCTTGTAGAAAGTGGTAATGAGAAAGGCACATTGATTGCAGAGACTCAGAGTTGTGGGTTTTTCCTAAAACTTTCCTCTTTTCTTCTCCATAGTTCATTGTTTAGCAGCATATGATTCTACACAGAAGGTATGCTGATGAATATCTGCTGTGGTCAGAACTTGGTTAAGGTGTCATAGATGGGCTAGAAAGCATTTGGAGGGATAAGAAGTTACATTGGATAAACTAAGTTTAAAAGAAAAAGAATACATGTGGTCAAAAGTACATCAATGAAATATCATCATGGATGGAGAGGTGGGTCGGGGATTGTGAGCATGTACTGCTCTTGAAAAGGCCCAAAACTCAGTTCCTGCTGAAGCCACAACTGCTTACAACTCCAGCCGAGGGGATCTGATCCTTTCTTCCAGACTACAAGACAACTGCACTCACTACACAGAGAGGCACACATAGCCTTTATGAAATAAAAACCAAAAATATCATCGTGAAGCCTACCACTCATGAGTAATAAATATATGCTAATAATTTTTAAAAATTATTTTGAGGTAAGTTTCAACATAATAAATCTCTATTTACTGTTGCCTCGTGTCTTCTTCCTGAATTCATTTTTTGATGTTTATTACTAATGTCTTTTAGTGAGTTCTGTGTCTTTGTAAAGGTTGAGAGCTAAATGAGAAGGAAAGGAGCAGCCCAAGTTCTTTAGAATTTACTGAGTATGGCAGATTGTCCTCATCTCAGCTCCCTGGCTGCTGACTTGAGGTGCTCAGCTTCATCTAACTATGAATGTGTTCCCTCGATCCTCTTTCTCTAACGAACATTGCTTTCTTTTATCAATTGGAATAAATCATTCCATTACTGTTTGGCATTTCTTCGTTATTATTAAGAAGTATATGTTATTCTAGTGTCCCTTTTTTCTCTAATGCATTCTAGGTTATACTGTTCCTTTGTTTCTAATACTTTTTTATTTTTCTGGGTATCTAGTTTATTATTTAATTTATTGATTTTACATAGTTTTGTTCTTACTTGTTAACTATGGGTTTGATTCTGGGATTCTACCTACTCTGATGTTTCTTGGAAATTTTAATGTATTTATTTTCAACATAAAATGCTATCTTGTTTTACACTTTACCATTTTTGCATTTTCTCAAAGTAGGGACTTTCAATGATTTCACATGTCATCGATTGTCTTGTATACTTTCTAGTGATTAGTGGTTAATCTCTCTTTCATGGGAACTTTTCCCCCTACATTTATTCATATTCAGTAGCTTCATGGTTGCTTCTCTCAGCCTTTTGTTCTATTTGGCCCTACTATCTATTGGCTACTATAGATATTTCACTGGTTAGTAGATGATTTTCTTGCAAGTAGTCATCCTCCTCTCTCTTTTCCACCAAGAAACAAACATACATAGACAGACAGACAGACAGACACACACACACACACACACTAAATACATATACATGCCATTTTATTTATAGTTTTAGGGAGTCTAAGAAACCCTCATGTAAATCACTCACGCTGACTCTGAACAGACTGCCTGATTCTATTAAAGGACTTCATAGGGGAAATTATTTGCATAATGAGATTCAACCCATATGCTAATAAATGCCCATTTATAACTAGGTAGTACTTCTCATGAGAGCACCTTAGGTATTTAGGAATGTGCTTAAAAACTCTGGGTAAGGAGTCTGTAGTTTGTCCTATGTAGATAGAAAGCATCTAGATGTTTAGGCAATCACAATGCCACTCTACTCACAATTATCCTGAAGAATTTCTGCCTGGGTCCCAGATAAGTGTCATATCTTAATTTTATCCATCTTTAAGCATGTAATGGTGAGCTATTGAAGCTTTAACCGTGGTTTACCAATTCAGCAACTTTATATGTACTGGTTTGCCTTCTGTACAATTTAAAATTTTTAAACATTTTGCTTTTTTAATAATGTTTTTTTCTTTTCGTTTTCTTTCTTTCTTTCTTTTCTTTCTTTCTTTTTTTTTTTCTTTTCTTTTTTTTTTTTTTTAGAAAGAACGTTTATTCAGGTTTGGGTTGCAGAGGGTTGGAGTCCAGGAGACAGCTCGCACTGGAAGCTGAGAGCTCACATCTTCAACCACACCCAAACAGCAGGGAGAACAAATTAGCAGTAGGGTAAGACTATAAAATTCTCAAAGTCCTCCCCAGTAATGTGCGTGCAACCTCCAGCAAAGCTCCACATTCCCTAGTTCTGTCTCCTCCTCAACAGCGCCAACAAGTGACAGAGCATTAAAAATGTTTCTAATTGGGATAGAATTGCATCACTTTTCCTCCCTTTTCTCGCTCCAGCCCCTCCCAGCTACCTTTTCTTAAATTCCTCCCATGCTATCCCACCTGTTTTCGTGATAGTCTCTTACCTTTAATTGATAGTCACTTATCTTTAATTACACGTATTACATATATGTATGTGCATACTCACATGCACGCGCTCGCACACACACACACACACACATATAAATAAAACTTGCTTTGAGTTTATTTTTTCTATGTATATTGCTTCAAGGCTGACCCCTCTATCTATGCAACTTTATAAAAAGGTTTTTGCTCATTACTAAAAGAGTTGAGATTGTTATTTATGTTTTTATTATTAAAATTTTAGTAGTCCTAGATGATAGATGCTAGTCCATTAACAACTACATTCTTAAAAATATTGTCTCCAACTGTGATTTTTGTTTATATTCATTGATAACATCAAATAACAAAAAGGTAAAATTTTAATCGAGGTTAAATTATTAACTTTTAAAATTGTATTTATTATGATTTCATTGTATCTAAGAAATATGAGATACTGTGCTTCTAATAAAAAAAGTCCAAAAACATTTTAACTTCTTTTCATTTGTAGCCAAGGTAAGGTTCAATATGAACTCTTATATTCTAGAGGCAGACTCTAACTAGTTCCATATTATATAATATTTTCATTCAATATTTTATTTGTTTAATATTCAACCTAGTTACATATAGGATAATTGGCTACTCTTCAATTAAGTGAAGGAAATGAATGGCCATGCATGAAGTATTGCTCAATGCAGACCAGTATGCAAATCATTCATATTGACTGTCAGCAGACTGCTGGATTCTTCTGACCAATTACACTGGGGAAGTTATTTGCATAATGACATTGAACACATACATCATCAAATGCCTCTTTGTAATTAAGTAGTACACATCTGTGTGGTCTAAATAAATCAGTGCAGAAGCAAATAGTAAACTGAGAATATGCTAGCATCTTATAAAAGCATCTCTTAAAAATACATTTATAAAAAACACCCATACCACACTGTAAAGTTATGGGTACAGTGGTTTTTAATATCGCTTTAGGCGTTAATATACATTTGCTTCTGAGATTCAGGTACTGAAAAGGGCATCAGTACACTCACAGTTTTAAAGAGAAAAATAGAGAATGTGTTCCTCTGTGACCTAGAAAAACAAAGCTTCTTTTGTAACTAAAGATTATTTTTGGAGGAGACAGGAAAGATAATAAGGAAAACAAAGTCCTTCATAGTGACGCAGTCATATCTGGAATACATACTCAGTTTGAAAAGTGAAGGCTACTTCAATGTCAGTTCATCTGTTGTATAAAAATTCTAAAAATTCGTGAGTGCATGGAAGGAAAAAAACCCTAAATTTTTCATCTATTTTTGGGAAGTCATTGCCAATAATTTAAAGCATTGTTAGAAAATAATTCAAATCAACATTCCCTGTAAGATGTTTTTTGTGTTTGAATGTGAGCTCCTTGTGCTGCTGAGAAGCTCTCACTGTAAAGCCCCAAATGGACCTGTTTCTTGGGAGAAATGAAGCTGGGAAATCAGTACGAAAAGCAGGGGACAGGCTGGGTTTCTGGCGACCATTTAGTCCCCTGACATGAGCTTTCCCCTTTCAGGCTCAGAATTCCCAAATCGTCAGTAAAATATGCACAGAAAATGAGCAACGCATTGTAATCTGAAGACACCGAAAATTATCCTCTTACCTCTACAGCCATGCTATGGCAGGCATGCAATGTCCACCCCGCAGATAAATACTTAAAAGGGGCTAAATCTATATTAAACCAACATAAAACGCAACCTCAAAGTGCTACAAGCTAGGAAGAACGGGTTGTATAATGGTGATTTGCTTTTCCTGAGGTGTCTGCTGGAAGTTGAATCCAGAAGAATTTAATCTGCAAACCATATTTATGTTCAAAATGTGTCCTGATTCAAGAAACAGGTCCTAGCAGTGGGGGGGTCACATGGAAGACTGCGGGAGTTGTGAGGGAAGTCAGCTGTAAAGGAGTGAGAAAAACAGATGCTGCCTGCTAAGAGAAGTAGGGACATCACAGGCAGCACGATTTGCATGGCCCTATGAAAACTAAAAATTACAGACATCCTGTTGATGTTTTATTGAGAACTCCAATATCTAAGGTCATCCAGATGGCTTAGTGGTTAAAAGAGTTTGTCTGGGTTTGGTTCCTAGTCCTTACATGGTGGGTTAAAACTACCTGTAAGCCCAGTGGTTACCTTTAAGAACCTTGGGATTCTGAGCGTGCATATGGTGGACATGCAAGTGGTGCAGAGACACACATCCAGGCTAAACACCAATGTATGCATGCACGAAATGCGCGCTCATAGGGTGTGTTGTGACAAGCGCCGCCCACACACACACACACACACACACACACACACACACACACACACACACACACACACACACACTCTATAAAAAAAGAAAAAGAAAAAAAGAAAGAAAGGAACTCCAAAGTTGTGGATTGCTGTTTGTACTTTGTTGCTAAGTTTGTTCCCTCAAGAGGGGTACCCTGACAAGGAGTTAGATCACGTACTCAGGTGATTTCAGGTGCAATCTTAATTGGTCAACTAAAGGCTAGAGCCTGTGATTGGGCAGTGGAAGGAAATGGCAGGGCTGGATGTTTGAGAGAGGGACAGATGGAAAAGAAGAGAAAGACAAGAACAGAGGGAGGAAGAGGAGGGAACAAGATGGAGCAAAGCACGTGACCTGGAGGAACCACAGGTAGCAAGGGATATTATAGCTGGGGAATAGAGCAGTATAATGGTGAATCTGCCCAATCTAGGTATGCCATTTATGAATATTATAATTGACTTGTGTGTTCTTTGCACGGGCTTATTGAGGTGGGAGATTTACCTCAACACTCCAAGACAGCAGCTGCAGAACATTGTATACTGTCCCCATGAAGACTGGATAGCGTGCGAATGCGCTACCTGTCAGGAGGACATGATCTATTATAAGATTCTTTTTTTCCCCTTGCCTTATTGTAACTCCCCTGCTGTTTCCCATTTCAGTCCTAGCTTTTGCAGAAAAAAATATGCCCCTTTCTGCAAAGGTAACACCTGACAAAATAGTAGAGATTTCCCTGCCCCAGATTTACTTGCTTACCAGCCAGCGTCTACAAATTTTCTTCTTGGCATCATCAAGACTCAGCCTGAAATCCCTCGCCCAAGGAACTCAAATCCCATTGGCATATTCGTTTCATATCTTTTAAAATCAAGCTGCAGTTCTACCTGATGATTTACAAGGACAGAGTGGTAAAAACAGCAGGCATTCTCGGCCTGTGTAGGTTCCCAATTCTTCCTCCTATACCTATGAACCAATGAAAAGTTGGCTCTAATTCCTGTATTCAATGTTCCTAGGGAAAGACATGTATGATTGCAAGACTCCAGTTTTATTTCTGAAAAATAATGAACTAAGGAATTTTCGGTAAAAAAAATGGCCTTGGTTTAATGTGCAAAACTGATTTAAAGAGAGGAGGCCAGAGGAAGCTGAGGGGCGGTGTCTAGCAGGTTTTCCGGGTTTAGGAAAGCAATGACCAAACTCGAGTGACTGCACACAAATAATTTCTAAGTTTATGGTACACGTTCAGTTATTTAACTATTGGTGGCATCAATATTTAACAATTTGGACCCCTTCTTCTCTCTCTCTCTCTCTTTCCCCCTCTTTCTTGCTTTTACATGTACATCCCTATTATTTAAAATTTTCTTTTTGGATGATATGGCTAGGAAGGTGAGGCATACCTTTATCTAGTATAATACTCAGACTGTTAATTGCATAATCATGGAAACAGAAAAAGAAGGGAAGGAAGGAAGGAAGGAAGTAGGAATGAGACAAAATCTACTTATTTCCTTAATTTTACTTAGTATTCCATATTTAGTAGTCATACCAGTTAGTTTTAAAAATATAGCCTCATTTTAAATCCACTGAATAATAACTTTGGGAGTTAATTGATAAAACCCAATATAAAATTCTTCACAATTGCTTCACAGTTACAGAAATGTCTTTAATAGTTTATTTTTTAAAGGAGCTAGACATATCTATTTTATGAAAACACAGAGGGACGTTTACAGTATAACATATCAAATGACACAGCTGGAGAACGTTTCAAGACGATTTATGGTCTGTTTAAAGATTTTGACACCGTAATTATGAAAGTTTAAGTGGTCTCTGCGAAGCCACACATGTACCTTGGAGAAGATGGGACCTGAGGCTGAAGGGTCACAAAACACTCAGGGCAGGATCAGGGACAGATGAAGCAGCCTGCTTGTGAGCTCTAGCCATGCCAGGCCCTGGGAAACATCACACACATCCGGACTCTTAAGTACTCCTGGAAGGCTTCCAGAGTAAATATAAAGGCCTACAGAAAAGTTCCGTAGAATGCGAACACCGCCGCAGCAGGTCACATGTTAGCAACACGAGGATGCTTCATACCGTCGCCGTATTGAATGCTAACAAGCCACCCCTTCCCAGCTTTATTTCTGCTTTTGGTAGGCTGAATAGGCTTCTATGATTATATTCCTCCAGAACTGTGTCTCGGTCCCATCACCAAACTTAATAAAAGATATTACATTTTTCATTCTTGGCAAGGCATTATTCAGGAGTAATAATACGGCTGTGGCATGGTTGTCTTTGGGAATGTGTTTGGGTTTTGAGTGAGACAGGGTCTGAGTGTGAGTACCTCAAAAATGAGGATACCGTTACCTGAGCCTCTATTTCTTCTCTGAAATGAAGATGGTACTGTCAAGGAGATGTATGGATTAAAGGAAATGTGTATGGTCTCAGAAAGAGAAGCACTCAAGAAACCTCTTACCTCTAAGGCACAGATAGCTCATTTTCCTCAGAGAAGGTCACTAACCCTAGATAGAGGGGAAAGGAACAAAACTTCAATGGGAAACATATTCTCCCTGAATAGTATCATGGCTGCTTCTGTCTTTTAACTTTCTGTCTCTCTGGCATTTTCTGAAACATGGCTCATGTCATAGTGCGTATTTTCTGAGGCAGAAGCGTCTTCTAAGTTTACAGCCATGAGCACTACATGAAGCTTTGAAATACAGGTTATCTCTGAGAAGATCTGCTTTCTCTTGCTGCTTTCCATTTTTCTCTCCTGTTATATAAAGAGGTTTCTTTTTTGAAGAAAAAACTCAATCACTTAGATACTTGATATGCAACGTGAGTCACCATCCCTGACTGTATTATTCCTTTTATCAGGTCCTATCCTCATCAAGATGCTGATTGGCTAAGTACATGGCTTTATCCTTTATACCATCAAAGGCAGATTTGACATTGTCATTCCAACAGAATCCCAGATAATGATAAATACAAATAACAAGTACCATTAACCTTAGCTCATAAACGAGATCCAAGAGGGAAGAAGAGATTAAAATATTCAGGCCTAAGGATAGTAACCTAACCCTGGGTGCCAGAAGCAAGGCTTGTTTACTGGGACATTTCAAGGGGGGAGAGATTGCCTGACTTACAGAAACAGAGATTGTCTAGGAGTACAGAATTACCTTTGGGAAGATAGTCTAAGACTTGGTGGTGTTGTGCTGGTTTATCTTAATTTCAGTGCTACTCAATTTATCTGTGGCCAATGTAATGAGCTGCTCAGCCATGATGGGAAATGGCCCGAATCAAATCAGGTGGAAGTAAGCCTCTTCAAAGAGCTTCCCAGGGCACACTAGCTGAAGATGAATATGTTGTTTTCCCCTGCTCTCCTATACTAAACTTCATCATTATTCCTTAGAAACAAATGGCTTCTGTCTTTTCCTTTACCTGATCTATATGCCTGGAGAACAGTTTCTAGGGGTTGGAGAACTATCCCACAAAAGATTCTGTGTTAAAGTCTTGGTTTATCAACCTGTGATGCTACTGAAAACTGGTGAGACTCCTGGTAGGTCACTGGGAGTGTTTCCTTCAAAAAGATTTTGAGGTTCCACCACTTAGCTTTATTTCATTCACATTCTGGTATCTAACATACTAATAGCTCCTTCCACCTGATGCTTCTGTTTTGATGTATCACCTCATCACAGGCTGAAAGTGATGGATTCACGTCCCCAACACCATGAGACCAAATAAACTTTCCCTGTTGTAAGTAGATTTATCTCAACTCTTATGATACAGTAGTGGAAAACTAAGGATGCAACCATTGGGTACTTTTCTATAATGTTTCTGAAATGCCTATGATGCTTTCTAAAACAAGAGTAAAAATGTGTAAAAAGTATGTATGAAGGTATTGGTTTGGACCCATTCAAAAAAACAAACGTACAATGAGGGAAACCAAGAGAAAATTAGCCAGGAAGTTTTTTTAAGTTTGGTTGAAAGTATGTGTGGAATTATTTCAGATCTATAAGCCCCTTCTGTCACATATCAGACTCTCTCTCTCCCTCTATGGTATATGTTTATATGTGACCTATTAAACATATTTTATTTCTTTAAGTTTTCCTCATACATATATTTTAAAAATAACTTTTATTTTACTTCTTTATCTTTTTTGTTACATAATTTAGCTTGCTAAATTTTCAGGGAAATCAAGCAGTACTCAGATTCATTAATTTAAATCATAATGTTCAAGTCAGCTCTATTCTCTTTGAACTCTGTATAGATATTTGACTCCCTCAGTCATGATTAACATTAATAATGATAATTGTATTTCCTTTTGGATTTCTGGTTGACAAATTCATCAAATTAAAAATGATGGTGAAGTGCATAATGAATAATGTTTATCGCTAGAAATTCAATTTGCTGCATAAATTCCATTTTCCTTTCTTGTTCGTAGATGGAAAAGATTAGTTTCTGTACATTTGGGAAAGTCAAGGTTCAGTGTCACATGAGAAGTCAGGAAAAGGGCTACTAGAATCTGTTGTCTAGGTCATCTGCCTTCTTTAGCATCCTACGGGGTATTACTAGATTTAAAAAAGGCACATAGAATCCTATAACAAAGACAACTACAAGCTCAAAGTATAGTTGGGATACAGGGACTAAAAATTCACAGTCCTGCCTTCCCAGTCTTTAGAAGGTCACAGAATACCCCTTGACTCCTTTCACTGAACTTTTGTCTCTACTGTGCAACTTATAAGGACCAAGTGTTTATGGTGGTCTTAGGTGCCATGTCAAACCTGAACTCTTTGGAGAGCAATAAACACCACTGACTCCTTAG
The DNA here is from genome assembly GCF_011064425.1 of Rattus rattus. Taxonomy (NCBI): domain Eukaryota; kingdom Metazoa; phylum Chordata; class Mammalia; order Rodentia; family Muridae; genus Rattus; species Rattus rattus. Next base: position 120,429,017 of record NC_046159.1, read on the forward strand.
TAATTTCTTGCTTAAAATATAGAAAAGGTAGTATAACATATATCTGGGTATTATCTAAAATATGGAGATAGTGTTATGTTTAACTCATAAGCCAAGAAAGGCTAAATAACAAGGAAGACTCTAGGGGGACACATGAATATCATTGGGAAGGCAAGAGAATAGATTTTGTGGGTAGACGGGGCAGGTGGGTTTGGGAATAGGAGTGAGTAGGTATCAGAGAGACATGGAGGGAGAGAGTAGGAGGAGAGATGACTGGAACTGGAGATGGGGGCAGGTGTCAATGTGGAAATCTAGTATAGTAAAAAAATCCTTGGAATCTACTAGGGTGACCCTAGTGAGGACCGCCAATATTGAAGGATGTGGAGCCTGGACCATTTCATCATTTTTAACTAGGCAAGTCTCCCAGGACTGGTCCTGGTACACCAATCCAGCCATAAAATCTTCAACCTATAATCTGTCCTGCCTATAAGATGTGCTAGGGCAATGGTGGTGCAAAACTTACGGAGTGGTCAACCAGGAACTGGTCTAATTTGAGGTCCAATCCATAAGAGGGAGCCTGTGCATGGACGGCCAGGAACTGGATGTTGGCTAACCCAGAGACCTAGGGTAGAAAAAAAATCAATAAAATGATTTTTAATGACATTCTTATATACTCATAGATCAGTACCTAGCCCAATCATCAGAGAGCTTCTGCTGGCAGCTGATGGGGGCAGATGTCTACAGCCACAGCCAAACATTAGGCAGAGAGAAGGTCCAGATTGGAGGTCTCTATTGGGTCCCTCTCTTAAACCTTGAGGAACTCCAAAGAAGAAGGTGAGGAGGAACTGTGGGAATAGAGGAGTTGAAGACACCTGGAGAGCATGCCCTGAAGAATGAGCTAACCAAGGCTCATAGGGGCTCAAAGAAACTGAAATGTCAGTCACAGAGCTTGCATGGATCAGAGTTAGGTCCTCTGAATATATGTTATGGTTGTGGCTTGATGTTTTGGGGGGATTCCTGACAGTGTTATTGGGCGTGTCTCTGACTCTTTTGCCTCTTCTTGGGACCCTTTTCCTTCTTCTTGGTTGCCTCACCCAACCTTGATGAAAGAGGTTGTGTTTGGCCTTGTCGTACCTTGTTCTGTGTTCAGTTGAGGGTCCTGGCAGGTTTGCTCCTCTCTGGAAGAAATGGGGGAAGAGAGGAAGTGAGGGAGGGGAAGCTATGTCCTGGATATATTATAAGAGAGAAGAATAAATAAAAAGAATAAAAAAACCCTATGTGCTGTGTCTTGTTTTCTATTCTTAACACAGAGTTCTGAAAGCTGCTGTGGGTAAATTATAAGCATGCTGAGTCATAGACCAACAACTGACTTTCAAGTAGGTTGATACTTCTCATAAATATCCCAGGAGCATCTTAAACAACGTCATGGTACCAATGAAATGGACTTTTATAATTTTCATGTAGCTTTTAAGAGATCTGACATTACTTTTGTCTCTTTTAAAATCAAGTTATCTATCAACAGAAATGGAAACCCAAAGCTATTTCCAGTAAAGGAAGATGCCCATATTATTTCTTCCATACATGTACAGTCACAGTGGTTGATTTTGCAAACTGTGATCTAGTAAGTCTGGTTTTTCCAGGAAACAATGCACTGTTTTTCCATGTTTATCTAGCCTCCATCAGGATAAGCACACATCATTAACCTTCTCACTCTTTGTAAGTCATGTGGGGATACCAACAGAAAACTGATGGCACCATAAAGCCACCATTCCTAGATTAAAGGTTTGTCATTCAAATTAGATGATAACCACAACATGCCCTCTATTGATTTCTCATTCAGATTTTAACATTGCATTAATTTTCCTTAGTAAATGAAAAATAAATTAACCCTCATCCAATGTCACATTCTTGTAATAACAGCATTCCTAGGTCTTGTGCTGCCATCACATAGGCAACTCCTCCAAGTTCTGCTGTCAGAATAGGAGGTTATACAAGCACATAAACAAAGCTGATCTGTCAGCCAAAATAACAGTTAAGATGTGTTTCTATGGCATGACTAAATGTTCCTCTTGATTACAGTCAGTGAAAGAAAAACAAGGAAATTACTAAGCATAGTTTTAATGTTCAGAAGAGAAGAAAATTTTGTTGTACAAATTCTTTCATCAAGACAGTGCAAACAGTTGGCCCTGTATAACAACCACTAAGACATTTTCAGAAGAAGATTGGAACAAAAAGGTAGGCTACCTAAACCTCCCAGAATGTATTTAAAAAAATTTGAAGAATAATGCAAACTTTACCAGAGCTTACTAAGTTTGTTTATTACAATAGGTAAAATTGAAACAAGTTAATATTTTGAAAATTAGTCTTTACTCAAAATGATAGAGTTGGGGAATTAGATGCCTGTTAGACATCTAAGTATTTTTAAAATTTCTGCATATATACAATTGTGTTTTGGTCAAATCCACTCCCTGGTCCTTTGGCTCTAATTCATTCTCTATCCTCTACTACTATAACCTTCAACTTTCAAAAAAATTCATGTTTTAATTTTAATTATGGGTATGTGTACCTGAGTATGAGTATATGTATATGAACACAGGTGGTGGTAGAGGCCAGAGAATCTGAACTCCCATCGAGCTACAATTAGAGATGGTAGTGAACTACCCAATAGACTACAATGTAGGTTGTAGGACTTGATTTTGGGTCCTCCTTAAGAGTATTATATGCTGATGGTGGTTTGAATTAGAATGACCCTCATTGACTTACATGTTTGAATATTGAATTCTCAGTTGGTTGGACTATTTAATAAGGATTTGGGGGTGTGGCCTTGTTGTAGGAGATGTGTCTCTGGGGGAAGGCTTTGAGAAAGAAAGCCAATGCTATTTCCAGTTAGCTCTCGCTCTTTCTGCCTCAGAGCTCTCAGCTGTTCTTGCTGTCTTTGGTCCATCATTGTGGACTCTGCCTCTCTGAAACCATAAGCTCAATTAAATAATTTCTTTTGTAAGTGTCTTTGTCCATGGTATTTTATCACAGTAATAGAAAATTATCAGACGCAGAACTTGGTACCAAGGAGTGGGCTATTGCTGTGAAGGACCTGACCAGGATTTTTTATTTGTTTGTTTGTGTTTTGGAGTTACTGTTGTTTTGCCTCTTATTGTTAATTTGGGGGAAGTTTTTGTTGTTTCTTTTTGATTCTTTTGAGGAATGTGGATGACTTTGGTAATTTGGACTAGAAATGTGGTTGAATGCTATAAGCAGAGATTAATGGGCTGTCCCAGTAGAAGTTTAGATTATAGCACTGTTAGAGCATTGTGGTCTGTGGAGGCTTAGCTCGGGAGGTTTCAGAAGGAAACAGCATTAACAACTAGGCTAGAAACCATTCTTGTGTTTTCTGGGCAAAGAATGTGGGCGGCTTTGTCTTTGTCCTGAGAATTTGTCCTTTTTTAGGGGGGTTAAAATTACTGTTTCTATTTCATTGGTTGTTATCAGTATGCTTATATTGTTTTCTTCATCTTCATTTAACGTTTGTATGACATAATCATCTAAAAATTCATCCATTTCTTTAGACTTGGGGAATTTTCTTATGTGACTTTGCTAAAAATATTCTCTTTGCTTTTGCTATGTTATTCTTCTTCTGTGCCCATAATCTGAAGGTTGAATATTTTCAGGTTATTCCAGAAGATGCTCACTTTTTGTTTATGAATAAATATCACTGACCTTTACAAAATTATTCAGTTCCTCTATTTTATCTTCCAGCCCCAATTCTCAGATTTCTACATAGTCCATTATTCCATTGGTAAGTCTTTCCAATGATGTTTTTATTTAGTTTATTGAGTTTTTCATTTCTATCATCATTTAAATTTGACTTTTTTCAGCAATTCTATTTCTTCCTTGAATTATATTTTCTTGTCTTAGACTGACTTTTAAATTTTCATTTGTATCTTTGTTTTTTTATGAGTATTTATTTATTTTATTTCTTCTTCTAACTTTTTGAATACAGTTACAATTATCCTTTTGAATTCCTTCTCAGGAAAATCTTCCAGGTCACTTTCATTAAATGTGATTATTATGGGATTAAGACTTTGTGTAGAAAATGTCTTGTCTTGAATTTTTGTGTCATTTCTGTTTTTATGTTGACACTTGTGCGTGAGGAATTGGATTTTTCGCTGAGTTCTTTCTTTAATTGTTTTTGTTGTTGTTAATATCACCTATATTCTTCCAGTCAAGACATTTATAATATTCAAGAGAAGACTATGTCATTGTAGGGTTGAGACATCTAGTTTCCTCTGTGGGGCAAATATAAGAAATCCTGTAGAGGCATAGGCAAAGCTAAGCAAGACAAACAAGGTGTCCTACTTTCATGGGGAGGTTTTGTTGGTCAAAATCCTGAAGTGAAATTCTTGGGGCCTACAAGCAGGCCTGATACAGATGGCTAGTGGAAGGTATCTGCAACATGGTTCCCAAGTGCTGTAGTGGGTCCAAGCATTGAAATGAAGGTGTCAGAAGCCATGTAGTTTGGCCGCCTTTGCAGGAGATTTCTGGGAGACAAGGGTGTTCTGAGAAGAGGAATTTCAGTTCCTTTACTTGTTGAAAGAGACCATGATGGGGGGTTTCTAATGCAGGAAGTTACTAAACCTCAAAAAATATTGATATTTTAGGGATGATTACTTGGTATTGTATATCTAGTTGGGAGCTCTCTTCTGGAGAATTTCTTACACTCTCAGCATTCCTTAGTTGCCTATAGTTCTTTGTCTCATATTGGGGCTCTGTGAAATATCCCCCTTCCATGTTTTCAAGTCTGCTGCTACTGTCTTTGTTCAGGTCTTATTTAGACGGCCATGCTGATGAGACTTTATGAGTGTGTAGCTTCCCTGATATTTTTACAAGAAACACTATATGTTCTGAGTAGATTGTAATTATATATTTAGAAAACTAATGTATGTAACACCAATTAAAGAAAAAAAAGATCATGAATTAGAGAGAGAGAGAGAGAGAGAGAGAGAGAGAGAGAGAGAGAGGAAGAAGAAGAAGGAGAAGGAGGAGGAGGGATGGCTCGTGGGAGTGGAGGCAGTTGGAGAGGGGAAAGCAAAATGGGAAAATAATGTAATTATGTTTTAATATAAAGTCTTTAATTAAAACGACATTGTGAGCAAATATAGGGCCACTAATAAGGCTCTAACATGAAAGGTGACACAGTCTTCCTTTGACTTCAGCAGAAATATTTTATGGTTTGATGACTCTGAAATGGAACTACAATACTTACATAAAAGCCTTAAGGTGAATGTATTTTCCATATGGTTTATGAATGAAATTTGCATACATGTAAAATATCACATAGCTATTTATAGACGTATTTATCATTTCTTTCTCTATGCATGCGGCTTACCCTACAAAGACTTTAGGTACAAGGAATAAATAAATGCAATACATCTGCAAAGCAAAGCTTTTTAAAACGAGAAAGGGGATGTCTAAATTTGCACAGCAAATGGAAATGGGCTGGGGGAAAGTGTGAGAGAGAATATATTATACCCAGGAAGGCTATAAATTTCTACTTGGTTTCGACAGCTAAACCATGAACTAGTTCTGAACCTCATACTGACAAATTCACAATGAAAATGACCATGAGTGCACAGGCAAGGCCTTGAGCTAGTCCATGTGTAACTACCAACTGAAGCTCTCTCCCTCCTGAGGCCTGTAAGTTGATTCCCCTTACCTCTTTTATGTTCTTGCTTTGTATCCTTGCTTCAAAACCCCTTTTCTTACTTTCATGTAAACTCATATACATTTTTTAATGGTTGCTTTTGAAATATTTTATATAACTCCATATTTATTGCTGGCCAATTACTTCTCATCTTAATTTATCCTTGTGTTAAAAACAGAAGCTCAGGTACAGTTCCTATCCATACATATTTTTATTTTGTTTTGTTCCTTGAGATAGGGCCCTACCATATAGCCAGTATTGATTTTAAGTTCATAACTGCCCTATGTGTTGTTGTTGCAAGCTTTAGAATCTCACAGTTTTATTGCTGACAGAGACAGAAAAGATAAACATTAGGGACGATTGACAGTCTCTGTGCAAGGTAGAGCACAGGTTCATAGAAGATGTGTAGCTCATTGCCAAAGCTTAACCAATCTAAACTCATAGTTCAGACTTTGCCATATCTGAAGAGGAAATGATGGGTGTATTTGAAAAAGGGAACAGACTTTTTAATGTCGTGAAATAAAGAACAATCACCTTTCAGAGAAGGAAGATGCAGAATCCTTACACAGAAGGATTTGAAATATTCAGAACATGAGTCCATGTTTTGTTATCACATGTTCATTTCATATGCTATGTAAGAAACCCTTTCTGCATCACCATAAACTTACTTTGGACTTAGGGGCCCTTGCAGTTATCATATGAGCTTTACCCCATTCTCCATCAATAGGGGCTCAGAAGTGCCCAGTTTCTACTATCTATCTAGCTTAAAATTAAAAGGTTGGTTGGAGTTGACTAACATACCACTGAGATTTGTGATAAAATGATTGTTCTTACTATTGGGGCAAGTAGTAACTTAGGCTTTATAGAAAAATGTGACTTTTGTCTTAGTAATAGGATTTTCTTTTCACAAAAAGTTTGAATAAACATTGTTTGAAGACTCTGCTAGCCCTGGATATATACTGGCCTGATAATGATGGACAGGCTTGCCTTGGACTCTCGTTGGCCCATGAGTCTAACAGTGTTTGGGTTGGATGAAGGCAGGGTTTTATACCCATCATACTTTTAAATCTCTTTCCCTATCATCCACTACAAAAAGAAACAAATTTTCATCTTGTTCTTCATTTTTACTTCCTTGTTTATGATCTGCAGAAATGTTCTCTCTACAGTAAAGCATGTCCAATTACAACTTTTAAAAACATACCCAATTTTATAGCAAGCTTATAAATTGTGTATTTTTAGAGCATTTAGCAGTGGCACAAAAAGGTTCCCGTGACACAATGGATTCTATTATCTATTGGTTGATGTCCCTTAAAAGAGATTTCATGACATTTACCACGAGATGATAGCATAAATTCAATTTAATATTCATCTTTGTTCTTAATATTCTCCTGGGTCATTTCTCAAACAAAAGATTTAGTTAATTGGGTTGACACAATACATTAGAAGTAATTTTATGCATACTTTCTTTTGTGAAATAGGGAAATTATTGCTCATCTTCTTAATTCTTCAGATAAAAAATTTTGACCTAAGTGCTAAGTGTTGTTATAGAAAAGTATTAAAAGAGAGTCAAAATAGTTTCTTCTAAGAGCAATGTTTGGTATTTTTACACAGACATTTTGCAAAATGACTTAAAACTTGACCGATGCCTTTCCAAATCACCACATTGTTGAATGACAGAGAAGCTGAGTTGTGATTCCGTATGATTAAGCTAGGATTTTTTTTGTTTATTTTGTGTTTGTTTTCAATAAATATCAAAGAGTTAGTGACATGGAACTGCCACAGATTTGATCATTTTTGTTATTAACTAAAATAATGAGATCCAATTATGCTTCTGGCTGTCATGGGAGCCAAACAGACTGACACAATGCCATCATTTGCAGGAAATGAAAATGATTACTTAGTCACATCCCATGGTAATAATTGGTCCAACTTCATGAAGAACTTACAACAAATTCATTTCTTGATATTTGTGAGTGATGAGTGATTGATACAAGTAATTTAATTCTAGTTCTTTTGACGTTCAAATCAGATAAAGATACCAGTTCATCATGTGTTCCTCAAAGTGCGACTGCAACCTCTCAGCATTATTCTCTTATTTAAAATCTGTTTTCCTCCCAACTCATTGCTATCCACTTCATTTCCATGTTAGTATGTGATAATTCATTCTTTTTAATACTTTCTCTAAATTTTCAAAACTAAAATCAAAAATTGGTTTGGGAACTGGTATAATAGCAAAATAAGATCAAGACAGATACACTTGTAAACTTCAGAAAAATCTAAGGGTTTGGCATCATTCAGTACTATGAGGCACAGCACTGAGAATATTAGAAGATCTGCTTCATGAGCAAAATGCTCAAAAAATGCCAACCAAAATGAAAGGAAAAATAACTAAAAAATTTAAATTAAAGGTGAAAACTTCGTCTAAAAGATTATGAATTAGACTGAGCATTGGTGGCTTAATTTACTTAGTAACAAGCAGATGGATCTCTGTGACTTTAAAGCCAACCTGGTCTACATAACCAGTTTTTCTAATCTATCACCCTATCTATCTATCTATCTATCTATCTATCTATCTATCTATCTATCTATCTATCTATCTATCTATCTATCTATCTATCTATAAAGATTATGAGTGGAGGTTACATAGAAGAAAGTGACTTTTTATTTCTTTGTTGCAGGTGACTTTACTGTGTTACAAACCACACACAATTTGAGCATTGCTGTTGCTTGCTCTTCCCTTCTCAGACCCACTGGTGATTGCTTGTGCTCTCAGCTCCTGCTTTCTCTAGCTTCAAACATAAGCTCACCTTCTCCAGAGCTGGCGCTGCTTACTTTTCTAGTCTGGTTAGTCTCCAGCTTCGAACTCTCTCCACTCCATCTGACATCACCCGTCCACCTTTCTAGCTACATAAAAGATCACATGATCTCAACTCGGGACAACGTGAGCTTATGAACAACCTCCCTTCCCATTGTTGAAGGACATTCCTTAAGCTCTGTCTCCCCAGAGGAAATGTGCTCTTAACCTGTTCTGACCTTGCGATCACTTTGATATGTGAGTGTTTGCACTGTTCTTTTTATTGTTTTTTGCAAGGCAGACACTGTCTGAGACAGTAATCACTTCTGTTCCTGACCAGCCACCATTCAGAATCTGTGGCCAGGCTCTTCCTGGTTCCAGAATCTTCATCGGTGAACAGACAACCTAATGCAAGCACACAGCCATTTTACAGCTGTCTTCAGACACTACCAGTGTTCACTGTACATTAGAGCGTCAATATTCTCTCCCTGGCTAAACTGCCCTGATACTGGTGTATAGTGTGAACCCTTGTCACCTTTGTCTTATGACTGGAATTTGTATAACATGATTTATGGTGTAGATTCCTTAAGTATCAGCACTACTTGGTCTGAGTCAGTCTTGTGCGCTCTACTCATTGTCTTTTGCTCTCTGTGATCAACTCTGCCATGTGGGGAGATCTGCTCTAAAACGTTGTAAGATTCTTTAGTTTTGTTTTTACATCATACATCAGGAGAAAACATGATTTGACATCTTTCAAGGCTATCAGATTTGTTAAATCCCTGTAAACCAATGCCCCTAAGCCCTCCCATCTTCCCAGCTTTGGGTGGTCCAGAGTTTTGATGCCATAGTTACTTACTCCACTCTCAATTTATTGGGATTTTCAACTCTGCAAATACACACTGATTTTTGGTTTTTTTTAGGTTTAAGAGCAGTTGCTCCATTTGTTGTTGGTAGTGTTTAAATGAATTTTAGAATTAATGACCTACCCCAGCAGTATATCACTTTTTGCTATCCATTCCACCGTTTACATCTTTAACTGTGGCCTGTGACATTTTCCTATCTCCAACATTAGCGTTTGGTTTCCTCTATAACTTTGGTGATACTTTACCAATTCTTTATTTATGTGTAATTTTTCTGCAATAATACAACTAGCCCCCTGTTTATTGACCAATTACCATGTGCTAATGTCCTAACCTAAATAACATTTGCAAAAAGTTTTCCCCATAGCGTAAAGGTTAACTCACACCAGAATAACCATTTGTTTTGTGGTGGAGTTTCTCAGGAGAACCATAAGGTGATTAATGTTTGGCTTTGTACTTGGCCCCATTTCTTTTTCTTCCTATTGTACATCCTTACATGCTTAAAACCTGGGAATGCTTACTTCTGGGAACCTGAGAAAGATCACTTGATCTTTTATGCTTAAGACTTTTTACATAATCTTTGCAGAAGAGTTGAAGTTACCTCCTAAAACATATATAATATGACTAGAACTTTCAATTTTCTAATCCCTTAAAGCCCCACATATGATGGCTGTTTCCTCTCCTGGATAAAATGGAAAAGTACTTGACCAGACATTTTTATTTTCAACACTTCATGTATTATTGATGCCAAATGAAAACAGAATAAAAATATTTTTATTACCAACAAAGGCATGCTTATATTGAACCACTCATCTCTCCTAGGATTTCATATTTTCTTTGCTTTTTAAAAGCTAGTTGAATAAGCACTGTCCTCGCAACCATATCCTGAATCAAACACATGTGTGTACATATAGACACACAGCATTCACATACAGACACACTGCATTCATACAATGCATGCACACATACGCACTTGTCACACCCCCATGTATGTACCACTACACACATGTAGACATGTGCATAATATACATAAACCAAACTTATATAAATGAACAGAGCAAATACGGTCACACTTGTGCAATACACATAGATACAAACACAAATACACACACATGAACAAGGATAAATGTGAATGTACATATAAAATCAGACATATATACATCTAATGCATAAGCAAACACATGGGCAATACACATGACATGAACACATACATGCACAACAAATGCCAAGACCCACAAACATACACATGGACCTATACACGTCTTCAAATGCACACGCACCTGTATAAGTAGTTCACACGTATGAGCACATGCACAAGCATAGACTACTCAAAGCCACATGCATATATATTCACACGTGAATGAATACATATAGACATACAAATACAAGTTCAAGTACCCATATATTTATAGAAATGTACACATGCCCATAGTCTCTCTCTCACACACACACACATACACACACACACACACACACACACACACACTATACACCAAATTTGTATGCTTGCGCATATGCCTATACATAAACAGAGGCATACACATACACACTTATGAACATGCACATGAAAATGAATGCATATCCAAGCCTATGAAAATTCATACATAGACATTCAAGCCCACAGACACACATATGCACCTGCATGCACACACATATGTACACACATGCATATGCATGCACATGCAAACACAGGCATGCAAATACTTTTACACACACAAATGTATTAAAACGAAACATTGAAAATGCCTGCATTAGTACAGAAGAGTTTCTAGAGAGTTAAAGATCTAAAGACATATTTTAAAATACAAATAACTTGTGCAAAACACATGCCAAAGCTTCCTTTGTATAAATAAGTATTTCTAAGTTATTTTTGCTTTTCCTATAAAGGTCTGCATTTCTTTCTGGGTTATTTATGTTAGGATTTAAATCTCTGTCTCAGTAATGCCATATGAAAATAAGAAGAAAGGTGTTAATTGATGATTCTGCCTCCATTCCTTTGGGACAGTTTTTGGAGGAAAGAAGTAATTGATTAAACATTTATTATGGACACAAACCACACATGGCAGCCAAGAGCTTGTTTGTGCTTAGACAGCCTCACCCTTTCCCTGCTCAGCGATTTGCCACACATGGTGACTGGGTTAAGCTCTGTCTCTTTTGACTCACAGATGGATCTGGGCACTGGGGTCACTGGGAGCGGCCTGGAAAATAGGAGGAATGAGGAAGCTAGGGCTCTGCCATTCCAGCTCTATCTGCCCTATGCAGGTACTTTCCTTTAATGGTTTTCCCCTTCCACAGACAAACCATTGTGCTCCCAGCATCCCCTGCCTGCCATCCACATTTGACTTTGCTAATATTGTAGCCTGCTTTGTTCATTTAGCATCAAAGTAGCTTTCTGAGGTGGTCAGACCTGGGGTTGTCTCTTTGGTCCTTCTCAGTGTTATACATACTCCATGTGTGAAATTTTCTACATTGGGTTTGATCTGTTTTAAATATTCAAAGTTATTTTTGTTTTGTGGTTGGTGCATTAGAGATATATACTATATACTTAGACTTACCCCAGCGATTGCATTAGGTTACAGCTTTCCCAGATATATGCTTTTTATGGACACACAAAAATCTGAGTATATCACTCTTTACAAGGTGTTCCAGAGGACTATTTGGAGAAAGATAGGGGATTAGGAAGAGCAATCCGATCAGGAAGAGGAGAAAGCTGGGGCTGAGTGACTGGGGAGGGTATGATTACAGTAGATTCTATGCTTTCATGAAAATACAGTGAAACCCATTCTTTTGTAAACGTAGTATATGCTACTAAAATTTCTAAATGCATTGGATTAATCTCTTGAAACTTAAAATCATCTCAAAGCATTACTATTGTTTCTTGTGTGGTTTAAGGTTACTGCTTTCTTAAAAAGGTGTTCAGTGCACCAGAATCTTACATCATTACCTTGTAGGAAGCACAGGCTTCCTACTGCGTGTTTCAGTGTTTCAGACTGAAGCTGTGTTTCTACTTATAGGAATCCATCACTGTTCCAAGCTCCTGTGACAGATCATCATTTCCTAAGTCTTTCTTTTTTCAAAGAAAGAAACTGGATTTGGGACTATATTAGGCTTTGTTGAAATAATTCTAGCCAAGATACACTTCTAAGTCAGTAAGTGAATCATTGCTCTTAGGAAACCAATAATATTTATTTCATGTTTGCCACTGACAGCTCTATATTACATATAGAAGAAAAAGTACAAACGCAGCCCCAGCATTGGAGGATCATTTGGTCTCCAGCAAATGAAGATTCAGGAAGACACAAGAAACAATAGCCAGACAGTAGAGATTGCTGTTTTAATACTGTTACCTTCCACCTGAAAAGAGTTTGTAAACAGAGTGACATTGGAAGAAAGAAAGCAAGCAATTGGAGAAGGGGGGTAAGAATGAAATGATATTTTTCAGATGGAGAAAAAGCCCGGTCTTAAACATACACACTGGGCTTGAGCAAGATGGAGAGAATCAATTATTAAGCATGAGGCACAACAGGAGGAAAAATCAGAAACCTTGTGCAGAGTCCTGAGAAAAATAAAGGAATTTGATTTGGGGGGACAAAGAAAAGATTCCTGGCTGGAGATAAATAGCTTCTACCCTTACCTCATTTGTACATTTAGTCCAGGAAACCTACATGTGTTTGGAGCTTCAGGTAAATGTCCTAGGACTTGAAATTGTAATAGAAAATTGGGTGTTTGCTGCGGCTGTTGAGGATACTTAGATACTTGGGCAATTTGTACTTGATCTGTTCAAATTCAAATGGGCTCATTACATCTGGACACTGATGTCCTTATCATGCCATTATTAAAAACAAAACGTTGCCTGCTGTTACACAGTATGGAGATGAATGGATAACCACTCCGATTATAAATTTGAAAAAGGCATATTTATGGTCCATGTCTTTTTGATGCAGCCATTTACATTTTTTAAAAATCTTCCCAAAGGAGCATCATTTATGACCCTGGATCTGTCTTCCCACTGGTGCCTGCATGCTCAGATTTTATTATACTGCCTATTGTTTCCAATGAACAAAACACTTCTGTGTGTCAGGCCCCTGTTTTGGGCACAGATTATGGATGGGAGGCCAAGTTTGTCAATATACTAAGTTAAAAACATTTAGTTAAATTTGGCTCTTTAATAACAAGTTTTAAATAGAAATATAGGTAATTTTTATTTTATATATAGGACACACACTAAAAATAATCAATTACTTTAATGCAATTCAAGTTTACCTGGATATCCGATATGCTAGAATCTTCTGGCCACTGTAAATATGGAATCTTCATTGTCCTTGGGCTCCTCTTGCATAGTGCCCTAGATTCTAGCCATTTTAGATGTTTCAATTCTTGGGACCTCAGAACTCACCGGCGTGTCTGGGACCCCACATGTTCTGTTCTCTGCCTCTATGAGTTCCCTTTGTTCAAAGCCCAAAATTTGATACATACAGCATTCCACGGGGACCTGATACAAGAAGGTATAACTTCTGGTTGCCCTTGCCTCTGACAAGGTGGTAAAAGTCCCATGGGAAGAGGGAGACATGACTCAGTATCAGTGTTTCAGGCTGAATGTTTTCATGTAGAGTCTCTGTCAGTTTCCAAAGCATAGAACTCTGGTGTCTAACGTCATTCCCCTCAAGTTAATGAGTTTGAATCTAAGGCTTCTCCTAAAGCACACTGTCTTCCTGAGACTGCTCAACCCCCTCTCTAGACTGGAGATCCCCACTGAAACTCCTGCCTGATGTATGATCATTCATACAGACCAAAAAGGTCCAGCCAGCTATTTGCAAGCATATTGCTTCTTCCTACCTCAGATAGGTCTCTTCAACAGAGTCTCAGGATGCTCATTCTTTTGATGTACTGGCCCAGTTTAATAGGTCCTATTTGTGAAGTCAGGAATGTGAATCTGGATAACAATTGAACTAAATCTACATATGACATTGAAATGCACTTTAAAATGTTTTATTGTTATTAGTGTGTATACATTATGTGGGAGGAGAAGAGATGCTAAAGACTATATTCAGAGTCCAGGGACTAGGTGGAGTCTCCTTCCACCTTTGATGGGATCTGGGGGTTGAACTCAGGTCACCCTGTCTCTGCAGCAAGTGCCTTTCTCACTGAAGCATCTTGCCAGCCTGACACATAAATGACTATATTGAACTAGGCCACGCCAAGTAAACTCAAATTCAAGAACCAACTATATTTTCTCTGTCATAAACAAACACAGTTTGATTAAATTTATGCTTCTAAGTATATGCTGACTTTAAAGTTAAAATAACCACCAAACATCAAACAGCATGTTTTCTGTGGTAATCATAGTGTGGACATCTAGCAGGATTTCCCTGGATAAATAAGCAAAGATCACAAAATTTTACCAGTGGCCCACTTGAAGTACCCAGGAATGCATTGGAAATCTGTATATATACTTAGACTCTTCCTTCCTCAGACAAGACCCACACAGTCATAGGATATCCTCAAAAAAGCACACTAGACTGATACCCTCTAAGAAATGAGAGTAAAACACCTCTTCCTTGACTTTATAAAGTCTCCTTCTCTCTCTCTCTCCCTCTCTCTCTCTCTCTCTCTCTCTCTCTCTCTCTCTCTCTCTCTCTATCACACACACACATACACAAACTACATACTGTACATAAACACCACACATATATAGCACCACCCACCACCCATACCATACACACATGCCACACATACACATACACACCAAACTACACAAACACACCACACACATCACTCACACCACATACCACATACTAAACACTCACACAGAGCACACACACAATGCACACATTTGGTACACATATCACATCACACCATAACATGCATACACACACAGACACACACAAATATGCTACACACATATATACTACATACACATAACACACACACACACACACACACACAGCATATGACATATACTGTACATACCACATTCACCAGACACATATACACCACCTACACCATACACTTTATACACATACCACATACAAAGACATGCCACATGTACCACATCTTACACACACATAAGCCACACACATTTGGTATGTATACACATCAAACCACACTATACATAAAAACACACTGTACACACATTTGCTACATATACCACAACCCATACCCCAAACTACACACACATTTGCTACACATACACACACACACACACACACACACACACACACACACACACACACACACACACTCACTCAGGCACAACACTAAGAGCAAGAAGCTGAGGAAGTCATGCTACAGCCAAGCTGTTTCCTCTCGAAATCTCAGTAGAGAGCAGAGAGAGCTGCAGCTGATGAGGCCCTGTGGGCTAAGCTTGGAGAGAGGAATCAGAAAGGCACAGTAACACTTTCTGTATGGAACCAACACTGAGCAACTTGACTGGAGATTTCTGTGTTCCTCAGAGCTACTTCAGGGCAAGTAGAAGGAAATCCGCAGTCGCATCTTTGCACTTAACACTATTCAGGTTTGCAAATTAAGTAGGAACAACATAGCAGAAAAAAGTATAAGAGCCACACCAGATTAATGAGCACGGCGTTACATAAGCTCCGTAGGGAAATCTTCATGCGTTGTTAAAATAAGAGGAAGAAAGGAAAGCCTTATTTGCGAGGAAGGAGGACACTCAGCTCTCTAAATGGTCCTCATTTCTTTGTAGGCTTCCATGCCTCTCACTCTATTCATGAAATAGCTGAATCTATTTCCTGTGGTCTATCAAACCACTCTCCACATCTTGCAAAAATTAAGGGATATTATTCGATTAGAAGCAAGCAAACACTGTACTCATTCTGTCAAGCAGCTGTGATGTGCCGGGCTCAGAAAATAGACCGCTCATTTTCATTGATTTATTTAGAAACTGCTCGGTCGAAGGGTCCGTGGAGGTTTAATAAGTCTTTAGAGTGTAGATGGGAGTGGAGATGTGGGCAGGATTGTTGAAATGTGGTCATTAATCCAGTACCTCATCAAGAACACATTTGAAAGTTGGTTACAGAATCTGAAACTGATCATTTAAAGCCACTTCTCTCAGCAGCCTTCTGCTTGCTGTGGATGGATTCATGATTTAGCACCAGTGCTGTAAGATGTCAAGAGGATTTATTGGCAAGAAGTAGATAGATTTGTATCAGGAAACAGGAGCAGGACTAGTGTATCCCTTTCCTAATTTACTTTATTCTGTATTGAACTGAAGATTGAAGCAATATCTAATTAGATCCTTAATATCACCATCATACTTATTTTTCTTAAATGGCATTCTAATGTAAATAGCAGTAGAGTCTAGGAATCATAGCACAAAATGAAAACAATTTTTCTCCATAGACAGCAATAGTTCCCAATTCCATAAAGTTCACATAATCTTCTAACCACTTATCACATGAAGACTAGATGTCTAAATGAATCCTATCTCTTTAAAGAGATAAATAGCTGTTTATTGAACTGTAGGAAATGAGACCACAGTGAATCTCTTTTGTCATGTTGATGCTTATTTCCATGGAAACAAGGCTTACAAAAATAGCTAATATTATATTTTGTTTAGGAAATCGGGCCTATATGTTTCCTCCCACATAACTGCTAAGTTTGCTTATGGGAATTATCATTTAGCTTGAGATCACTTTTAAGGAAGCATGGTGAACTCAGTATAGGGCCTCTTGAGAACTAGGATTACAGGTTTGCACCACCATCTGGCCAGGCATCTGTTTCCAAAGCCAGTGATTACTGCATGTCAGCCTCTTTTCAGGAAACATGTATCCCCTGACTTATGGTCAAATCTGAATGACTCCTACAATCCTGCCTTTAGGATCACATATCTTTGATTGAGCCTATCGAATTAGTTTATGGCACTCGGTTAAGGAGTCAGTCACACCAGGTCTTACTGCTGCTGTAACAAGGTACCACAAGCAGTATCTTCAAGGTAAGTTCACAGGTCTACAGCTCTAGAGTCCAAAAGTCCTGAGATGGAGAATCAACATAGCTTTCTTTTACAAGCTATGGAGAAGACTATTTTCATTGAATTTTCCAGCATTAGTGGAGGCTTCCTACACTCCTTGGCTCATGGGTCCCTCTTCCATCTTCGAAGTGAGCATAGCAGTATCTTCCATGCTTCTCTCTAACCTGTTTTGTTATCAGATCTACTATGACTGCAATCCCTCTTTCTTGATTTTATTCAAACAACCTTGTGGTTCTACTGAGATTATTTGAATAATCTAAAATAAGCAAACTTTCTGATTGACAATAATTTGATGACCCCTGTAAATATTTTTTTTTTTTTTTGGAATGTCAAGTAACATATTTATAGGATCTGGGCGTTTAAGCACTGACCCTGGGGAGGCAGTATTCTGTCTGCCACGTGTGTGTTCATGTAATCTGAGATAACACAATAAAACTGGGCCCCTAAATTCAATGGGAAATATTGAGGAGACAGCCTCTTTCTCCCCAGAGCTAGCCTGATAGCCTTTTAAATTGAGAACTGTGTGCACTCCTTTGCTGTCACTTAGGAATGGTTGCCTAATGAAGTCTGTGAAAAGTCAGGGGAAGAAATAAGGGGAACAGTATCAGCTACTGGAGGGGACAGGAGAGAGTACAGAGGGTGAGGAAATCGAATGAAAATATGTAGCAGGGGGGGATGAGGAACTAAGGAGCCACTGGAGGGCCTCAGACGTCAGGGAAACAAGAGGCCCTCAGGACCTAATGAGGATGATTTCAGCTGAAATGCACAGAGAAGGGCAGACAGAACCATAGAGACCACTCCAGTAGATAGGCACAGCCCCCTGTCAAGGGATGGGGCCTCTCACCCATCTCAAAGTTTTTAACCCAGAAATGTCCCTGTCCAAAGGAAGAACAGGGACAAAAAATGGAGTAGGAACTGAAGGAAGGGCCACCTGGGAACTGTCCCACCCAGGGATCCATCCTGTCTGCAGACACCGAACTCGGACACTGTTACTGTTACCAAGAGGCACTCACTGAAAGAAACTTGGTGTGGCTGCTCCTTGAGAGGTCCGTCTAGCAACTGACCAATTCAGATGTGGATACTTGGAGCCAACCATCAAACTGAAGTCAGGGACCCGGGTGGGGGAGCCGGCTGAAGGAATGGAGGAACAGAAAGGGATTGCTTGCAACCCCATAGGAAGAACATCGACTGGTCAGACCACCCAGTGCTCTGAGGGACCAGACCACTAATCAAGGAGTGTACAGGAAGGAATCCATGGCTCCAGATACATATGTAGCAGAGGATGGTCTTGCCTAACATCAGTGGAAGGGGAGGCCCTTGGTCCTATGGAGGTTTGATGCCCCAGTGAAGGGGGATGCTGGTGCGGTGGGACAGGAGAGGGTGAGTGGGTGAGTGGCTGGGTGAGCACCCTCATAGAGGCAAAGGGGAAAGAAGAGAAGAAGGATGTGGAATGGCAATGGGTTTGTGGAGGGGGAATGGGGAAGTGGGATATCATTTGAGATGTAAATGACTGGGATGATTAATATAAAAGAAAAGGAAGGAAAAGTCAGGGGAGAGAGAGGAAGAGGAATGTCAGCAAGGAAGTGGCTGAATGTGCATCTGCTTCAGTTTACTAAAGCCAGCAAAGCCACCTTCGAAACCTGTGACTGGAGTTTGATTCCCAGAATCTGTATGATAGAAGGAAAGAACCAACTCTCAAAAATGTCCACTCCCAAGTACTCACCCCATTCCAAATAAATAACTGTAAATTAAAAAAAAAAACAAACTTTTAAAACCTAAGAACAAGTATAGCTTTAAAAAGGAAGAAATTATGGCATTGAATTTTCACTTGATAACAACTGTTCCAGCTTTGGAAAGTGTGAGACGGACAACAGGGATGGGGGAACTGAGAAGCAGAGGGGCCTGGCTGGGCTCCAGGTCTCTGGCTTGAGTGATTGGTTAGCCACCGAGCACATGGACAGGGAGGTATGCATCAGTGTATAGGCACTAGATACACTTACAATTTATATGGTATTATTTTGAAATAAAATAGATTTAGGGAAGATGGGTGTCGATAGAATTGAGGAAATATTTACAAGAAATACTGACATCATGAAAGCTAAAAGGAGAGGTTCTGAAATGAGGGCAAGTGTTATAAACTTAACAGACATGGCCAAGAAGACAAGAATGACAAATGAAAAGAAGACACTGATCTGAGAGGGGAATCTTCCTGATTCTTCTCCTCGAATTTCTCTCATTCTGTTATCTGGAGTGAGGACTTCCCTTTGTGTCACAGGTGTGTTTCACATGGTGACACCTAGTAACACTCTTAACTGTGATCCTTACCCCGCAACCACGCCTGAAAAACAAACCATCTAGCCAGAAGGGGTACACAGTGGCAGGGGAAGGCTTCTAGGAGATTTGGAGCCATAGAAGATGTCTAAAGGACGCAAAGGTGATCCTGGAGGGTGGGGCAGGATGTCATGCTGTCACAGAATTCCTTCATTGTCCCTCTCTATTTGATATGTAGAAAAGAACCATTGGTTCAGTATCAGTGCACATGGGGTTCACATGAGTGTGTCGATAAACTGAGGGTAGTGTAGCTCTACAGGACTTGAGATTTCTGGTTCTTCATTCCTTCAAGTCCAGCAGCTGAATGTAATAACTGGGCTTGAATTCAGGTCTCAATTTTAAATCTGAAGAGAATGTTGAGACACTAGTAGAACGGCATGGTACAAGGGTGAGGTACATTTCAAGGGTTTACATCAATGAAAATGCTGGGGAACAGCTGGGGCAGTTTAAGGCATCGTGACTACTGAAAGAGCCTCTTTCATTTGCTATCTGTCTGTCTGTCTATCTATCTATCTATCTATCTATCTATCTATCTATCTATCTATCCATCCATCTACCCATCCACCCACCTACCCACCTACTGTCTGTCTATCTAATCTATCTGTCTGTCTATCTATCTATCCATCTACAGTCAAGGCTAACTGAAAGAAATGGAACAGGAAAGCATCCCTACAGCTCTTTGGCTCATTCCATGTGTACATGTTAGCTATCCAAGAGGAAAGGAAGCCTGACACATCCACAACCTGTTTTCATTAAGGTATGGTTGACAGTTTGAGCTCCTTTGATTTATCTCTTTGTTTCTCATGCCAATAATGCTCAGTGCCTGTTCTCTGAGTTACGTTTAAGAAAAAAAAAATCAACTCTAAAGAGGTTCAGAATCCCACAAAATGAAATGAAACTTTAGGGGTATCCTTTTTTCCAGGGTGAGGCAGAAACCTTTCCTGGCATTGAAGGTGAAGGGAGAGGAGGCATGCTAGGCTGGGTTTTGGAGCTCATCTGTAGGAGAGAAGATTGAAAGAACTCCAAGGACCAGCGTGGGAGACTCACTTCACATCCTTCCCTCCTCAGTATGACTCACTTGTCTTTCCTTCTGGCATTCGCAGTTTGAGATGCAAATGTCATCTGAGTATCAAGAGACAGGTCTACAAGCTTGTTCTAAGTCTCTGATTTTGTGTTCATTGATTGTCCAAGTTCTACTCAGTTTATGGTCTTCCCTGGAGACTCATTTTTTTTAAAGGTAATTGGTTATTGTACTTCTGTCAGTAAGCAATCCACAAATAGGAAAGCTTTTATTTAATGTAGTGAAGGGGTTCACAGAGAATAGTCCTGGTATTTTAATCTCCTCCTTCCTTCTCTCTTCCTTCTCTGGAATCACACAAAGTCTACTATGTCCTAATGTGTATCACTGCAACATTCGCTTAAAAACTCTTCTAAAAGTTTGAGGTAGGGTCTTACCTATCTGTTGGCCAGGGTGACGTTGAATTCCTGGGTACAAGTGATTCTTGCACCACAGCATCCTGGATAGCTAGCTGCGACTACAGGCACATATCACCTCATCCTACTTAGAACTTGATTTTTAAATTGATTAATATTTTGCTTCTATGTAGCTCAAACCAGCCTGCAACTCATTATCTATTCCAGCTTGTTCTCAAACTGACTATAATCCTCGTGGCTCAGCTCTATAATTTCTGAGATTATAGGAATTCGTGCCATATCCAGCTTTAAGTGAATGTGTACATGTGCTTGTGCTTGTGAGTGGGTGTGTGCACGCGTACGTGTGTGTGTGTGTGTGTGTGTGTGTGTGTGTGTGTGTGTGTGTACCTGTTTTACTGGTAATTGAATGCAGGGCCTTGTGCATGCTAGGTAAGCACTTGACAGTACATCCTAGCATTCATTTTTTAGAATCTTACTCTGTCCCGAGTATTTTCACATTCAACAGGAATATTATTTATTCCAGGTAAGTTCATTTTCCATACTTTTGAGTTTATCACTCCATATGTTTTTATTGAGAAAGACAAAAGTGCCATGACAGGTTTAATAAACTGACCCACAATGGCTTTGATCTTCACCCCTTCCTCTTAAGGCAACAAGGAAGTCCTCTTCACTCATGGAAGCTAAATGCTCGAATGCTCTCCGCATCTCTCCTCTTCGGCTTTCTTAAGATCTTAAATTTGGTATCTCTTTTTCTCCACCATATATTTTTCCTGTCAGCTGGGACTGTCCTCTCAGTATTTGTTCCTGTGTGTTCCACCTTAAGCAAAAGTTCCTCCCTGAGCCACTTTCCTAACTTCCCTGCAGGATTTAATTCTCGTCTCACACAGTTTTCAGATCCCTATGCCGTTTCCACTTCCCAATTTCAAGGAACTCATCAACTCATTGCAATCTACCTTTCCTCCTCAATTTACTCCTGAAAATTGTAAAACTCAATGGGATTTGTAAGATCTCTGTTGCTGTTGCTTGCTAGTTTTAGTCTAATGTGATCTGATAAGACACAAGTCTTCCTGATTCTCTAGGTTTAGATTTATGAAAGCTTACAGTGTGGCCTAATACATTTATGCATGTATATACATATATATGTACATATATATATATACACACACAATATGAATTTCAATATGGAGGACCTATTTCAAAATGGCAGTATGGTATCAGTCTTTGTTATATGACATTGGAGCCCAAGATTCAGTGTACATAGATTGACTATGTCTATATTTGTCTCATATATTATTGTCTTTCCTAATATGTAGGAGCCTTCTTTATCCCTTCTGACTAGCTGGTTTTATGTATATAGATTACTAAGAAAAACACTAATCAGCCTGTATATGGTTGCTCAGTAGGTTGATTTCCATCCTTTGTCTATCAATTTGGGAATGTTTTTGACTATGACATGTGTCTCTTGGAGACAGCAGAAGAATCACACCTTTTTTTTCTTTTTTTTTTTTTTTTTTTTTTTTTCGAGCGGGATCGAACCCAGGGCCTTGTGGTTGCTAGGCAAGCGCTCTACCACTGAGCTAAATCCCCAACTCCTAGAATCACACCTTTTAGTAGATATTTTTTATTTACATTTTAAATGTTATTCCCCCTTTCCAGTTTCCCCTCCAGAAACCTGCTATCCCATCCTCCCTCCCCCTGCTTCTATGAGGGTGCTCCATCACCCACCCACCTACTGTCTCCCATCTATCTGCTCTGGTATTCCTCTACACTGGGACATTGAGCTGTGACAGGACCAAGGGCCTCTCCTCCCATTGATGTCCAACAAGGCCATCCTCTACTACATATGCAACTGGAGCCATAGGTCTATCCCTGTGTACTCTTGGGATGGTGGTTAGTCCCTGGGAGCTCTAGGGTGTCTGGTTGGTTGATATTGTTGTTCTTCTTATGGGGTTGCAAACCCCTTCAGCTCCTTTAGTCATTTCTAACTCCTCCATTGGGGACCCCATTCTCAGTTCAATAGTTGGCTGCAAGCATTCACCTCTGTATTTGTCATGCTCTGGCAGAGCCTCTCAGGAGACAACTATATCAGGATCCTGTCAGCATACACTTCTTGGCATCAGCAATATTGTCTCAGTTTGGTGTCTGTATATGGGATGGATGTCCCCCTGGTAGGGCAGTCTCTTGATGGCCTTTCCTTCTGTCACTGCTCTACATGTTGACTTCATATTTCCTCCTGTGTGTATTTTTGTTCCCCCTTCTAAGAACATCTGAAGCATCCACACTTTGATCTTCTCCTTGAGCTTCATGTGGTTTGTGAATTGTTTCTTGGGTATTCCAAGCTTTTAGGCTAATATCTGCTTATCTCTGAGTACATACCATGTGTGTTCTTTTGTGATTTGGTTACCTCACTCAGGATGTTATGTTATTTTCTAGTTCCATCCATTTGCCTATGAATCTCATGAAGTCATTGTTTTTGATAGCTGAGTAGTACTCCATTGTATAGATGTACCATATTTTCTGTATTCATTCTTCTGCTGAAGGTCATCTGGGTTCTTTCCAGCTTCTGGCTAGTATAAATAAGGCTGCTGTGAACATAGTGTAGCCTTCTTTTGGGTATAATCCCAGGAGTGGTATAGCTGAGTCCTTAGATAGCACTATGTCCAATTTTCTAAGGAATAGCCAGATTGATTTCTAGAGTGGTTGTACTAGCTTGCAATCCCACCAACAATGCAGGATTGTTTCTCTTTCTCCACATCCTTGCCAGCATCTGATGCCACTTGAGATTTTTACCTTAGCCATTCTGACTGGTGTGAGGTGAAATCTCAGAGTTGTTTTGATTTGCATTTCCCTGATGATTAAGAATGTTAAACATTTCTTTAGTTGCTTTTTGACTATTCAATATTCCTCAGTTGAGAATTCTTTGTTTGGCTCTTTACCACATTTTTAATAGGTTATTTGGCTCTGGAGTCTAACTTCTTGAGTTCTTTTTGTATAAAATTGGTATTAACTCTGTCAGATGTAATTAATTGGTAAAGATCTTTTCCCAGTTGGTTGGTTGCCATTTTGTCCTATTGACAGTGTTCTTTGCCTTATAGAAGCTTTGCAATTCTATGAGGTCCCATTTGTTGATTCTTGATTTTAGAGCATAAACTATTGGTGGTCTGTTCAAGAAACTTTCACTTGTGTCCATGTCTTCAAGACTCTTTCTAATTTTCTCTTTTATTAGTTTGAGTGTATCTGGTTTTATGTGGTTTGATTTAATTTTATATCCAGTCACTTTGCTGAAGTTGTTTATGAGGCTTAGTAGTTCTCTGCTGGAATTTTTGGGGTCGTTTAAGTATACTATCATATCATTTGCAAATAGTGATATTTTGACTTCCTCCCTTCTAATTTGTATCCCTTTGAACTCCTTTTGTTGTCTTTTGTCTCACTGAATACATTGCTTATATCTTCAGACTTTAATCTCAGCCTCTTCTTTCCCCTCAAAAATTCTTAGATTTGCTCACTTGAATGTATCCCTACTCTTAGAACCCATTTTATTCCAGTCAGAATGACAATTGTCAAGAAAACAAATACCAGTAAATGTTGATGAGGATGTGGGCAAAGAGAAACATTTATTCACCACTAAGAAACGTATACTGATACAATCACTATAAAAGTCAGTGGAGAGTTTTTTGTTTGTTTGTTTGTTTGTTTTTTATTTATTAGTGATAGCATATGACTTAGTGTTCAAATTCTTGACATATATTCAAAGGAGATTATGTCTTACTGCAGAGATATTTGAGCATCCATGTAATTGCTGGACTATTCAAAATAGCAAGGAAATGAAACCAGTCTAAATGTCACCAGTGAATGAATGGATGATGAAAATGTGGTACATGTGCACAATGGAATTTTATTCAACTGTAAAGAAAAATGAAATCATAAAATTTGCAGGAAATGGTTTGGTCTGGAAATTATTATATTAATTTGACATAACTCAGACTCAGAAATATAAATACCACATGTTCTCTCTCATAAAAGGATCCTATATTTAATTTTTTTATATAGACTAGTGAGTAACAGGTCATGAAAATAGAACAGGGACAATAACAGGGGGAAAGAGACCTTAAGGAACAAGAAGAGTGGCAAAAGAGAGTAATGGGACATATGTGACATGAAAGTGGGAAGGGGTTACGTAGGCTAGGGACTATTATCTGGGTCAAGCTGCAGGACCACAGGGAGACTTTGCAGCAGGAAGAGAATAATTGTCAAAACAAAATGTGAACAACAGCAACAACAACAATAACAATGACAAAGAACAACAAAACATAATGAAACCAAACAGTTGCTAGAAAATACAGAAGAATAATTTCTCTCATCTGACTTTAAGCAGTACCCATGTTTAAAGTACCTATATTCTTCTCTGTCTTTTGACATGGGCCTTGTCTCTTGTTGCTGTATGCTACCTTTGTCTTATTTTCTTTTACTTTATTCTCCCGTGTTTTTGGCCAGATAATTTCCATCCACTCATTACTAATAGATGGACTCCATACATGTAAACTAGACTCTTTCCCACTTGTTTCTTATGTCCTATCCAATCCCCAGGTCATAAAGATTGATAACACTCAAATTCTTTTACAAATTTTCAAGTCAATTTTTATGTGCTACACTAGAACAGCAAAATATTTATTCAATATTTCTATAAATATCTCTGAGGCAATAGAATATTTTCTCTCATACCAATCAATGCTATTACCATTTTCACAGCTGTCTGATTCCTGAGTATCCTGTGTTGTTTATTATCTACATTTTATCATTAATTCTGTTATGCCAATTATCAGGTTTTTGAGACAGGTCTTGCTGAGCTGCTCAGTCTGGCCTTGAACTTGTAATTTACCTACTTCAGACTCACCCATGCTGGGAGTGTAGTAATATACATAACTAACAATTGATATTTTTTATTAATGTGCAAAATATAAAAATTACATATTAATTAATTACATATTGGTAAGTACAATCTGATATTTCTACATATGAATACATTATGTCAACAGATAGAAAATCTTGATTTTCTTAATAAAAGTTGATACTTTTCTTCATACAAATCAATGCTATCACCATTTTCTCAGCTGTCTGATTTCTGATTATTCTGATATTCATAATCTACATTTTACTATTTATTCTGTTATCTTTTCATCTAACCTTGATTAAAGCCACCCATTAGTGTCCATGCTTCCTGTGGCCCTAGGCAGGCCAGTCTTACTCTGTTCCTAATAAACTACTACAGCATTCTACTATTCTCTCTTCTTTTCATCATCTCCTCCAAATTTACTTACAACAACCAAAATGTTTTCAAATATGAATTGATTATTGAATAGTTGACTTTCTTTTACAAAGTAGATTTATCCTACAAGTCCCCACATTATTGCTTAGGTCTACAATTCAGCAACTCTACTGTTCATTCAATATGACCTAGTCTTGTGCAAGCCCTTCCTCAATCACTCAAATATGCAACTCATCTCCACTTTCAGGGGCTTTCCAATTGCTGGTTCTACTGTCTGAATTATTCATCTTACTGTTAGTAACATTTACTTTCCTTTCCTCCAGCTTCTTCCTCAGAATGTGCTTTCTTAATCAGCCTAGATGTTCATTCCATGCCCCTTCTACCACAAGGTTCCTTTATAACTCATCCTGGCTTTCTGGTGTGCTTCTTTGCCCCACCAGACAACTGTTTCTCAGAAGTTTTAAAATTGGATATCTAAGTCTGACACATGATATTCTGATTCACAGGGTCTGGACTGTCGCCTTGGCATAAAGACATTTACCAGCTCCCCACGTGGTTTAATGGGTATCCAAGACCTTGAAACACGTTTCTGGACCATGGTTCTCAAATGTGCTGCCAGAGAAACATCCACAGCGCCATCTGTAAGCTAACTAGTTAGAAATGCAACTCTCTGGCCTCTACCTCCTGTCCACTGAATCAACTATCATCACTTCATGTGCTGCCGACAAATGATGGGGTTTACCCACCATTATGTTAAGTGTGAATACCTTTCCTTGTTGTCCAAATACTGCATTGCTGACTTAGTAGACACAGTAGCTCTGAACAAATGATGATCCAATATCCACAAACAAATCACAGAAATGACCACAATGGACTGTTGATTTTATCTCGCCAAACTGTGTGAAAATGATCTGATTGCAATGGATTTCCTTTCACTGGGAAATAGGAGTGAATTTATTCTACTATCTTCTTGTAGAAAAGAGTATTGTGGAAGCAAGAGAAGAGCAGAGAACAGTATGATTCCTGAGCTGCTGTCCCAGCAGTTCAGTTTCTCAGCCTCCTTTATTTTGTTCCTAACACTTTAGCACTGGGTGTTTTGACAAGTGTCCTATTTTCACTTCTACCTCTGATCCAAAGACAGCAAAGTGGAGAGTCTATTTATTATATTTCATTGGGAACAGATTAGCGCACACATTTATTTTCTTTTATTTCCCAGGGAGTGGGAAACTAACAACCTTCACAATCAAATTAGGGGCACTTGCCTTTTCTTGGGCTAGCTTCTGTGCCTTGCTTGAGAACAATCCCATGTTAGGAGCCCCGTTGCTATTATCTGCACCTCCTCCTCTGCACCATCTGGAAACATCACCGTTTCAGAATGCAAGGTGCATGCTTCTCCACTCTTAGACATTTCATCATGCTGAGAATGCTCAGGCACTCTGAGACCTGTCATGATTGACTTGCTCGAGAGAAAAGAGAAGATTATCCACTGTAATTCTAGTGTGAAGTTGATAGATAAGCCAGAGAGAAACAATGATATTAGTTCAAGCTGCTCAGAAGTGAATTATGCCTCCCCTCGGATAGTGTTCCTAACAAACAACCCAAAAGCTGCACATGGGGGTGGATGCTAATTTTGCAGCTCAGACTTGTTTCTGCTATTATTTTGTGGAATGAATCATTCTCTCAGACCTCTGGGAAAAATAATGCAATAGTTCCATATTGGTTGAAATGGCTGCGCCTACAGTCCCCTACCAGGGGCACCCTGGGGAGCTTTCCATCCAGAATCAGGAGGGCTTAATAGAAGCACATTTCTATGGCTTTCCTGGAGGGGCAGCAGTTTTGAAGGACACACAGGACTTTAAAAACATAAAATAGAAACAATGCTTTCCTTTCTCTTCATCTGGTCCTCAGTGGGGAAAAAAGCTCGGCTGCAGCCATTCCTTCAAAAACCAGGAGGATGATGCTGTTCAGGTGGTTTTCCTCCTATCTTCTTTCCCTCCCTTTCCCATAGTTTCCATGTTACTTTTGGTCAGCTTAATATAGATACATTATTATTAGATCACAAGGGAAAAAAGGGAGCATCAAAAAGAAATGAGATCACAAATACCACCACTGACTTTCCTCACTTCCTTCCAAGAACTAGGAAAAGCAAATGCTTTTGTGCAACAGGAAAAAGGGAATGTATACATGTCCTGACCTATACCATGCATATTCTATATGGTTGAAATACTGGGTAGCCATCAGTGATGATGAATATCCGCTCCAGAAACTGATCCCACAATTAGCAAATTTTCCTGAAATGATAAGCAAGATCATGGCTGTGCAGACTAAAAAGGCTCTGTGTTTATCTTGGTAGAACTCATGGGAGGGTGGGCAGCTTGACTACCTATGTTCAATGTTTCTTTCCAGCTGAGTCGACTAGTTTTACATCATCTCTGTATGGAGGCAGGAAGAATACTATTGTATTTGAACAGAGGAAAGAAGAAAGCACACAAGGAGAACACGTCATCTAGGTCAGTTTACCTGGGCTAGTGGGGAGGCTGAAGGAACAAGATCGTTTTCAAGGGACATCCCAACATGATGGGCTGGGCAACTTAAAGACATGATCCCTAGCCTCTTCTGTTATGGAACTTGGTGGTGAAAGCTGATGCCCAGAAAGATAATGAGAAGCCACCAAGATATCTTCTAGCCTTTCAGTCTGTAGCTAGGATAAGCCTTCAAAGCCCCACTCCATTTATACCTATTACTTGGTTATTTCTGTGGCTACCAACTATGCAGTGGAAACAGGCCCTGCTCGAGCTCTTTCCTGCCCACTTCTCAAAGCTCATTTCACAGCTCTGCTATGTGTTCTTTTGAAATTCTGTGTCATATAGATCTCATTGCAATTCTGTTTGGATTACGGTGTAATTAGTTGCTTAACATCTATTCCCATTGAACTGCAAGTTTTGGGGTGGAAGAAATTTTATACATTTTCACCAGGACTGCATTTGCTGGCTGTGCAACATGAATCTTGCTTATAGTGGTTGTTTAATAAATTATTTGTTGAATGAGGAGAAAGGGGAGGTCTGTGACAAACACAGTGTGTCTACAGTCAAAATGTGAGAAGGGATAAAAGCAAATAGATACATATCTCAAACGGAAGCACTACGTTTTCCTCCTTAGAGTTTTGTTTGTCTAAGTGGTAAATTCTGTCTCCTTAAGGGTCAGAATATTTTTTAAAGTTTGCTTTTTATCAATTCTTCTTCTCCCACCAAGGCTCAGGGAGCATCATTGGAGAAGAAGGAAAGAAAGAGAGAGCAGGGAGGTGCTTTGCAGTGCTGCCTCCTGGAGATTACATGACATTGGCACTCATGAACACACAGTATCTGTGGGTACCTACAGAAGACCTACACTAAATCAAGCCAGCCAAAATCCTCACAGAGATAGGGCAGATGATTTCCAGGCCAAACCTCTTACTAAGGAGCCATTAAGTTGAGTTAATTTCCCTTCCCTTCAGAAAGGGAAAAGTAGTTCTTCTTTGAGGGCATGGCCATTGTTACCTTAGCCATTCATTTCCAGCAAATGACCTCACAGCAATGTACATGGGGACAGCACTAATTTGACTTATCAAAATTGAACAGATGATATGGGAGAGTTTAAGGAAGAAAATAACAATGAATGTTATCATATTTCTTTATATATGTATTAAATGCTCAAAGAATAAAATGCATTATAAAAAGTTTTTAAAACTAAATTTAGACTTGATTACTTCTCTTTCTAACAAGCATAGCTAAAGAGGTAAACAGTTATTTGTCACTGGGCATAAGGGAAACAGTGGCCAACTCTAATCCATTTATATCTTTGACCAATTTTAATCTTACACTAATTTCTTTCACACTAACTTGAGATGGTTGGAAAGTTTTTTCCAAATTCATGCTGAAATCTAATGCCCAAGTGTGATGGCAGGTAAAATCTTTGGGAGACAATTAGGCCATTAAAGTTTCATCTTCAGAGGTGGGACTGCTGCTATTTTAAAAAGAGAATCCACCAAGCCACCTTACTTCCTCTTCTTTTTTTCGGAGCTGGGGACCGAACCTAGGGCCTTGCGCTTGCTAGGCAAGCGCTGTACCACTGAGCTAAATCCCCAACCCCACCTTACTTCCTCTTGGCCTTCCTTCTGCTTTTCATAATGGGATGATACAGTATATGATCCCTGCCAGAAGCTATTTCCAACCTCCATAATCATAAGCCAATAAACTTTATCTATTATAAATTACAGCTTGTTATGTATTTTACAGTAACATAAATGATCTAAGATGTAAATGAAATCCAAGATGATATTCACCTCATCTCTAGGTGTTGTCTAGAGACTTTGAGAAAGTTGAGACATGACATTACCTGGAATTTTTGGCTGCTTTGTAGAATCTATACTACTCTGCAGATATATGTAAACACAGAGAAGAAGCTACATGCTAATATTATTAGACTATCCCATTTCCTTCAGGAATTTGGTTTTTGGATGTATATGCATAATAAATGGATACAAATATTTACAAAATTGACCTGTTTGAGAATGTTCATAGTGGCTATATTAATAGCAGCCTATGAATGGAAACTCAAATGACTATCAACAGGAAAATGAATATGAACCAAATCATCAAGAAACAGAATTCCTGACAGAGAAAGAAATTGTCATAAGACTATCATAAGAAGTATCCAAACTTTATAGTTCTATTAAGAAAAGCTCTATGAAAGGCAAATTTTATTCTTTGAATGGCTGTGGATGGAATGTTGACAAGGAGAAAAAAAAACTTTGGAGGGGGGTAAAGAATTATTCTCCATCTTTATCTGACCAAGTGTCATCTGCGTATGACAATATATTATAGACCTTGGGTTAGCAACAGCTGTGGGAAATAGTTGTCAAGAAGAGGAGGGAAAGAACAGACACTCAGAAGTTCATACAGCAACAAACCAAGCACTAGCGAATGGTTTAGTATTCTATAACTTTGCCTTTGGTTGCTAGGAACCATACCCATTTCCTGAGAATGACTGTGAAGATTGAAAGCCAGTCCAGTTTCTGGATCCATTTATTCATTGCACAGGTCTCTGTTATGACTGAGAAGAATGAAGATGAATGCTATGAAAAGAGAAAGAAAATAGCCAGAGATTTAAAAAAAATCTGAGATAACAGAAAAGAAATAAAAAATGAGTATTTGCCCCATCTCCATAATAATATTTAATGATGAGCATTATTTTGTTTTGTATTTTGGAGACAGAGTATCATATAGTCCATGCCATCCTCATATTTGCTATGTAGCGATGAATGGCCTTAATTTCCTGATCCTTGAGTTTCTGTTTTCCAACTTCTCAGATTACAGATGTGCTACCATGCCTGTCTGCTGAGCAGGTTTTAAAATCATTGAGAGTTTCCTCTCCTGTGTAAACCTTAGTGTTGTACTTGCTTTCTTCATTCCTCCATGCACTTGGGAGACATCCCTTGGCTAGAGTATTAACTCCTAGTATCTCAAGTTGGAAATTACAAAAATGTGAGAGAAGTTGTCCTGCTTATAAGATGGAAAGCTAATGATAGCCAATAGAAATGCCTCATATAAGGAAGGGAAGGTTCCAAAGAGAAGGCAGGTCGAATGGAGATCTAAAACTTGAGTGTTCCTGGTTCAGCGTCAACATAAATGGTGGAAAAGACAAGCTAATCCAATTTCAGCCAATCCCCACTCTCTCCATCTGTTCTGCCCTATTTTGGAGGACCTGGAGGAAAGCAGCTCCAGTACTCCATCTGCGCTATCTTCCCACCCATGTGGAACCCATTTATAGCCATTTGGCTCCTTAGCAGGAGAGTGGGGAGAGTAGAAGTCCCCTGTCATTCCACCATATTCTCAGGACTCATACAATGGCTCTCATGAGCACCAAATGCAGTTGTGAGTTTTGGGACAGTGATTGTGGATGGTTAGGCAGTAGGAAGAAATCCATTTTGTCATTCTCTATGACTCACAGGGCAATGGCTCAGCGACTTCTTGAAAATCTATTGTTTAAACTCAGCTACCCTGGGGGAGTGAAAACAGGAACAACTGTGAGTCAGGGAGCCTGAAATTAATCTGCCATAGCCGCAGGGCAGGAGACAGCCCTGGGAAGCAGTGGTGGAGAGCAGAAGGCGTGACAGAGACAAGCTCAGAAGTGAAGGCTACCGGAAGCTCTGCTACCACGCTGAAGTAAATAACTCTGGCAAGGAGCAAGCTCATCAACATAGAAGAGCCCTGGAGCCTGATGGTACAGAGTCTGATTAACCTCAGGAGCTGCCTATCTCCCTTCCAGGGTTGTGAAACCTGAGATGCTGATGAAGGGCATTGTCCCATCAGGGCAAATGATTCTCAGAAGATCTTAAAACAACAAAGACAGGTCTTCTGTCCACACAAACCTCTGGGCTGTGGTAGCTGCCAGGAATATGAGTCCATGCATAAAAATGACAGTTTTTAAGTTTCCAGGGCTCAGGAAGAAGTCACTTGAACCCATCATCTTTGGTGCATGTCTCTGTGTGTGTCCGTGTGTGTGCGTGCGTGTGTGTGTGTGTGTGTGTGTGTGTGTGTGTATGTGTGTGTGTGTGTGTGTGTTCCTTATCCTTTTTTAGTTCTTTGTCCTTCGTTAAGAAGTTTAATTAAAATGAAATTATATCACTCCCCTTCCCTTTCCCCCTGCTCCTTCTTAAATATATACATTGTGTGTATGTATGTATATGTGTGTATATGTATATGATGCATATGTGTATGATGTATATGTATATGATGTATGTGTGTATGTATATATGTATGTTTGCAGTTTGTGTATATAGGATTTCAGGACTGAGCATTCATTATGAATAAACAATAAGAAAGAGACCTCATCCCCGGGAGATGTTAATCCTCCCTCTTTAAGCATCTCTAGTTGATTGTAGTTCGTGTACAAGTATCCCTATGAGATTTTTCTCTTTCATGTTAGAATGTTGACTGATATTATCATTGTTCAGGTCTTGTTAGGCAACCATATTGTTGGGGTATCGTGGGTGTTATTTTTTTGTCAGTTCTACAACACAAACCCTCACAGACTTTCTGGTCCTCTGGTTCTTACAATCATTCTGTCCCTTCTTCTATGTTCTTTTCTGGGCATATGTACAGGAGTTGGGTTATGTTTTTTTGTGGACATGTCCATGATCTATTCATTCTGCATTATAGTCATTTGTGTTTCTGTAATGGTTTCCGTTGGATCCTCTTTGTTCATCTTACCATACTTTTAGTAATCTTTTAAATTATTTTGTTAAACTTTGAAATATTTATATATTTTTTTCATTTTAGAAATCTATCTAATTTTGATTTTGTATTTTTTCATAACAGGGAGAGATGATTTCTTCTTCTTCTTCTTCTTCTTCTTCTTCTTCTTCTTCTTCTTCTTCTTCTTCTTCTTTTCCTTCTCCTTCTCCTTTTCCTTCTTCTTCTCCTACTCCTTCCTTTTTTCTTGTTTTGCCTCATATTCACCTTTTATGTGTATGCTCTTAAATTTACTACCTTGACTTTATTTTTTAAAAATATATTTATTTTGTATGAATATTTTGCTAACATGTAAGTATTAGAATATATGCGTACTTGGTACTCCTAGAGGTCAGAAGTTGACATCAGTTATCCTGGAACTGGAGTTCCAGGTGGGTTTGAACTACTGTGTAGGTACAGAACCTAGATATTCTGTGAGGTAACTGCTACTAACTGCTGAGCCATCTCTCCGTCCCTGACTTGTGTGTGTGTGTGTGTGTGTGTGTGTGTGTGTGTGTACATAAATATGTATGTATATATATATGTAAATGTATATTTGTAACAATAATAAAGAAGAATCATTTATGAATAATTAGGCTCATGGATTTGAAAGAGAGCAAGGGTGTTGGCAATGGAATAGCTGAATGAGAGAGAGAGAGGAATGGAAATTATATAAATATAGTACTCAAGTATGAGAATTTCAAAAAGCCAAAAACTTTAATTGTAAAAATTACCAAAAGTAGAGCTACCTAGCAGAATACCTGCCAAAATGACAAACACAACAAAACACAAAGTAAAAGAAAAACACAACTATGAAATAGAACAATAAAAATTATACAAATTTATGACTATGAAGTATGCAGATTCAGTGCAATTTCCATCAAAATTCCAACACAGTTCTTCACAGATCTTAAAAGGACAACTTTCATAGAAACACAAAGAACTATGAATAAAAGACTCCTGAGTGATAAAAGAACTGTTGGAGGTATCATCAAAATAGTACCACAGAACTATAGTAATGAAAAGAGCATGGCACAAAACAAGACACACTCATCAGTGTAATAGAATTGAAAACCCGGAAATAAGCCTACATAAGTAGTTATGCTTTATTTTTGGATTTTTAAAAGCCAGAAATACACACTGGAGAAAATGAAAGCATCTTCAACAAATGGTGCTGGTCAAATTGGATGGCTGCACCATGCAAATATATCTAGACTTACTATCCTGCATAAAAGTCAACTCCAAATAGATCAAAGGCCTCAACAACAGACCAACTACACTCAAAGATCTCAACGTAAGGCCAACTACACTGATACTGATAAAAGAGAAGTTGGGGAATAGTCTTGAATTCAATGGTAAAAGAAAAGTCTTTCCAAATAGAACATCATTACCACAGGCAATTAATACATAAGACCTCATAAAACTGAAAGTCATCTTTATAGCAAAGAACAATATTATTCAGACAAAGTAGGAGCCTATGTAGCAGGAAAAAATTTTGACCAACTGTACTTCTGAAAGAGTAATATCTAAAATGTCTAACAAACTAAAAATACTGGACATAAAACTAAAAATATAAAAATAAAAATGTTATAGTTGTCTTTTACTCTGCTATTGTGCCCCAAGAATAGATATCTTGGAATCTCGGGCGGCCCAGTGTTGTAACTTTCTACACTCAAACCGTACATAAAAGAACACACAACGCATAATAATCTTAGACCCAATTGATAAGATATAATTTTACAAAAACCATCCATCCCAGAACATTGATAACAATAAATACACACAGCACAATCTTAACATCAGGCTGATCCTCTCCTCAATCTCTTCCTCTTCCTTCAAACTTCTCCCGCCCATCCTTCCTTCCCTCCAATGACAGACCTGCCCCTCACCTGTACTTTAAAACAATGGGGAGGTGGTTCTGAAGTCACCTGAGTTCTTACACATAACTAGGCAGCTGTCCTTGGGGCAGTGGAATTAGCATCAAAATACAGATAACTTTAGGGCAAACCACAACAAAAGCCCAATTTAAAAATGGGTCTAAACAAAATTCTCAAGAGAAGAAATGCAAATGGCTGAGATGCTTAAAGAAATATTCAACATCCTTAGTTATCAGGGAAATATAAATCAAAACTACATCAAAATTTTATCTCATGTCAATCAGAATGAAAAAGATTACTGAAATAAAAGAAGCTTATGCAAGTGAAGGTGTGTAGCAAAGAGAATACTCACCCATTGCCACTGGGAGTGCAAACTTAATACAGAGTTACTATGGAAATCAGTGTGGTGTTTCATCAGAAAATGGGAAATCAT
This sequence comes from Rattus rattus, assembly GCF_011064425.1. NCBI lineage: Eukaryota > Metazoa > Chordata > Mammalia > Rodentia > Muridae > Rattus > Rattus rattus. The sequence goes on from NC_046159.1 coordinate 120,464,947, forward strand.
CTACTTCAGAATTCAGCTGTACTACTCTAGGGCATATAAACCAAAGGAATCCTATTACAAACACACTTCCTCAATCATGTTCATTGCTTTCCTATTCATAATAGCCAGAAATCAGAAACAATCTAGATCTCAGTTAATGGATGAATGGGTTTTTAAAAAGTGGTATATTTATATAATGGAGTAAGTGTATTTTATTCAGCTCTTAAAAAACCAAACCAAACCAAAACAAATGATGCCATGAAATTTGAATGTAAATGGATAGAATTAGAAAGAAATCATTCTAAATGAGGAAACTAAGTCCCAGAAACACGGGTATGGTATGTATTCATTTGGATGTGAAAGAATAAAAAATACAGCCAAAAAGTCAGAAGTTTAGGAATGCTGTCCCACCCCTAAGAAGCCCTAAATACCTCAAATTCCAGACACTGCCCTCTACCTGTAAGTAAAGGGTCACATTTCTTGAGCCTGCTCTCCCAGAATCCAGATAAAAGGGTTTAAGATAAGGCCCTTAGATGGGTGATCCCAACCTAGTAAAGATAAGAGAAAGCTTCTTCCAGGAACTAGCTGAGCAAAAAGTTAGATTAAAATCTTAGAGAAAAACCTTGAGAAGCAGGAAGCTTCTAGGAACTAGCGGACCATAAAGTTAAGCAATCTTGAGAGACGGGAAGCTTCTTGTGATTTTCCAATGATACCACCCCTGCCCCCTTGGGTTTTGGTTTCTCCCTTTAAATACCCTTTCTCCCAGCCTCTTGGGGTGGACACCTCTGTCTCCTGCGTGGGATACGTGTCGGCCCGGAGATCTCCATAATAGATCTTCGTAATAAACCTCGCCTTTACGTATTACATCCAAAATGGTCTCTTGCCCCTGCCAGCGGGGACCCAGTTATTCAGGATCCCGAAGAGGCCTTCTACCTGTGGGTCAAATGGGGGTGTAGAGAAGAAGGAGACCATGCAAAAGTTCTGTTGTCAAGGTCTCATTTAATGGGGTGAGCGTTACAGGTTTTAAGGCTTTCAGGTAGGGGGAGTGTCCTTTGTGAAACACAAAGGATGGAGGGAGGAGGGCATTCCAGCAGCGATAGCAGAAGGTGAAGAGGTCATGCGATGGAGACGTTGGAGTCTGGTATTTGCTCAGGCTGAAACATCCTGTGAATGTTATCTTTCTGTGCCGTAAATTCATGGGAGAGGCTTTTGTCCAACAATCTCAAGACTTTATGGCAGTCATTTCAAGGTTGAATCCCTGTGGCCATGCAGCCAAGAGTCACGTAGCCACTTTGAGCCATAGTCACAAAGCGGCCAGGCCCAAATCCAATATGGCTCCCTACAGTCTCTCTGTGTCTGGGGTCCTCGATTTCCCGAGACTTGAGTAAGGGTCTCTCTTCAGGGATCTTTCAGATGTAGGTATTAGCTGTTCAGACAATAAGCAAGTTAGCAGGCTATAATCGAAACAGCCACATGGGTTTGATAAAGAGTAATGAAATTGCGGACTGGATCTCCCCTGGAAAGGAAAATAAAAGAGATAGTTATGGATGAAGGGGAGCCTGACATGGGAGGAACAAATGGGGAATAGGAAGGATGGAGGTAGGATAGGAATATGGGGAGGGGCTACTCAAACTCAGGGCCATTTGCAGGGTCATATGGAAACATAATGCAGTAGAGGCTTCCTATAATATCTACATATATGAAAACATCTAAGTAAAATTACCAAGTAAAAGAAAGACAGAGCCCCAACCAGACATTTCTCATCACCAAATTCATCCTCCAGTTTTGAGAATAGCTTACATTTAATTAAGTTGTTGGCCAAAGCTCTCTTATGGTAATCCCCCAAAATTCAAGCTGTTGTCAAGGCAATTGGCAGCTTCCCACAACCCGATGGTAAGGTTCTACTGCTTCAGAGACCTCCTACACAACTCATTGAACAGAGAGAATTCAAGCTGGTGTTTACAAAGAGCCACCACCCCCTGAGGACTAGTATTCGTGTTCCTGTAGGGTACTCTGCAGCTCCTACAGTAGGATAAACACCAACCATCTTGGCTATACTGGACTGTCAACTTGACTCCACCAGTCATTAACTAAATAAAAAAGTGGAGAGCACACCAATAAGGAATTTTTTTGCTTAATTTAAAGTATTGATGATCAATTTCTGTTTTGAATCCTGAGGAGGAAAGACAAATACCTTTAATATGGGTTTTGAAGCAGTAAGACACATCTTTAATCTGAGCCACCCCTTGTTAAATGTCTATGTAAGGACATGGAAGAAGGAAGCTTTTGCTTTTTGCCTGCTTGCTCTCATCTTGCTAGCAAGTCCATTCCTTCACTGGTGTGAGAGACTATTTCTATAGGATTCCAGCATTACTGAAGACCATCTGAGACATATAGCACTTGCTAGTGCAATAGATGCCCAAAGCTTGTTTAACTAACCAATATCTGGTATGTTGTAAGGTCTACTCAATGAGATGAAATCCAAACAGATGCTGCTTAGATGGTTAAGAACCTGAGACTTGATAGGCTTGATGGGAAAGCCAAATACTACTGTTTTCCTAAAGCAACATTACAATAAAATGACTTTTAATGACACTCTGCTGTACTCAATGATGTCTTGCTTGACCATCATCAGAGAAGCTTCCTCCTGCAGCAGATGGGAACAAATACATAGAGCAACAGCCAGGCACCATGAAGAGAGTGAGACACCTTGGAACACTCAGCCTTAAATTGGACATCTCCATCAAATTCTTCTCATTTGGACTCAGGGATCCCTGAGGAAGTGGAAGCAAAAAGAGTATAAAAACAGGAAGGGGTGGAGGAGATCAAGCCCAGAAACAACAGGACTGGTATACAAAAGAACTCAGAGATGGCAGCAGGTAAGGGACCTGCAAGGGTCTGCATCAGATGGGGTCCTAGTGCTAAAAGGGGAAGTAGACACACATACCCCCACCCTTATCCCAGAAGCAACCCCCAATTGATAGCCACTTACAATTGAAAATTTAGTTTTTTCAAGGGAATCTCACTGGTGGAATTGAACTCTTAAGGGTAGGGCCCCATGCATAGCATTCCGTAGCCAACACAAAATGAACTCAACAGCGTCTCTGGGAGTTTGTTATATCATAATATTAAGTCAGTGAACATTCTTTTCTACCATTCAGGTCCTTTGCATTTATATTATGGTTTCTAGTTTTGTGTCTTCATGGGATTTCTGAGTGTGTGAACATGTGTGCAAACTGCTACTGTATACATTTCTTGTTTTTTTTCCTCTCTTGTTTGGCTGGTTTTTCATATTATGCTTTATTTCATTATTATTCTTTAGATGCCTGGTTGTTTCCTAAGGAGAGAAAGGATATGGATACAAATGAGAAGGGGAGGTAGGGAGGAACCCATAGGAATATGGGAGGAGAAATTGTAATCAGGATATATTATATTTAAAAGTATGTATTTTTAACAAAAATATAGCTATGAGAGTTTACACTTAAATATTAGGGGAATGTCAAATAAATAACCATAATGATGTATCTTACAGTCTTGAAGAAATAAGAACAAACCAAATCTAAATTAAGTAGAAAGAAGGAAGCCATTAGGATGGAGTAGAAATGAAAGAAATGGAGACTGAATGAACAATTCAGCAATTTGGTGAAACAATGAGTTGATTCTTAAGAAACAAACAAACATAAACAAAAGATCAACAAACTCTGAACCAAGCTAATGGAGATGTCTAAAAAAAATCTATAAAATTAGTGATGGAATGGGTGGTATCACAACAAAATACAATGAAAGCCAGAAAGTTAAAATTATTTTGAGAACTTTTATTCTAAAATGTCAGAAATGATAGAAGAAAGCATAAAATTCCCAGACATAAGTGACCAAACAAAGTAAAATCTAGCAGATACTAACACTGTGAACAGATATTGATCAATAATATTGAAGTAGTTAATAGCTTCCCAGCAAAGAATAGCCCTGGATTGATTGTCTTTTGAATTCTCTCAGATCATCACAGGAGAATGAACAGCAATGGTTTTCAAATCTTTCATTAAGTATCAAGGGAAATAGCTCTTCCAAAGCAGTTTAATGAACTACTATTGACCCAATAACCAAGCCAGGTCAGGACATGGTAACAGCTAAAAAAGAAGAAAGAAACAAACTGTGGACAAATTACCTTTATAATGACAAAAACAGAGGCAAATGCTAGCCCTTAACCATTGAACTGAGAACAGGGTCCCTATTGGAGGAGTTAGAGAAAGGATTGAAGGAGCCGAAGGGTCTTGCAACCCCATAAGAACAACAATTCCAACCAACCAGAGCACCCAGGGACTAAACCACTACCCAAAGACTATACATGGACTGACCCATGGCTCCAACTGCATATGTAGCAGAGGATGGCCATGTTGGGCACCAATGGGAGGGAGAAGTCCTTGGTCCTGCCAAGGCTGGACTCCTCAGTGTAGGGGAATGTCAGGGTGGGAAGGCAGGAAGGGGGGTGGTTGGGGAGGGGAGCACCCTTATAGGAAAAGGGGAGGGGGATGGGATGGGGGCTTATGGATAGGAAACCGGGAAAGGGAATAACATTTGAAATGTAAATAAAAAAATCTAATAAAAAATAAATAAATTTAAATTTCAAAATATAACAATACAGAAATTCTCAGTAAAATTCTGTCCAACCAGATTCAACAGCAGTCACCAGGTATCAGTCCATGATCAGGTATCTTCCCTCTCAGGGATACAAGGTTGTTTCAATGTACACAAGTCGATAAGTGTAACATAGCACGTCAATAGACTCCAGGTCAGAGATCCTAGGATTATGTCAAGAAATGAGAAAAGGTCTTGGTAAAATTCAACAAGAGTTTATGATAAAATCCCTAAAGAAACTAGGCCTACATGAATATAGAAGCATAAAAAAAGGTTCTATATGACCTAGGGCTGCTACATAGGCTCAGTGTTACGGTGGTTGCTGACTCATGATGCAAGCCTGACTGAGGTTAATCCTTGAAGCTCCCATGAAGGTAAAAGAAGAGAATGAGCTCCATGAAGTTGCCCTTGGATCTCCATGAGTACATGTCATCCCCATGATAAAATACTTATTTTTTAAAGCTATATTTGACCACTCAATCCATAGTTAATATCACAGTAGGTGGATAAGAATTCCAAAAGCATTTTTTTCTAAAATTGGGATGATGATAAAGGTATACACTTTAAAAATATTTATTAAATATGGTGTTTGAGGTCTTAGTTGGAGCAATAAGACAAATGAGAAAACAGGAAGAGATAGTGACTCCATTTTCCTGTGTAGAGAAGGTCAGAAAAACTCTGGCCCATTTCTTGACCTTATTCTTGAAGTAACTAAGTAAAGAAGTTTTTGTTTATTGGGGTTTTTTGAGAAATTTCTTTATGAATTTCATGTGGCTTAAACTGGTCTTCAACTTGCTATACAGCTGAGGATGACACTGAACTTCCAATCTTCTTGCTTCTCCCTTTCAAGTGTTGAGGTTACAGGCAAATGCCAATAAGCCTAAGTATTTACTTCAATAAGCCTTCATTTCCTGGCATAATGGAGGTAATATCTGATTTCCATAAATGTTATTTTGATAATAGACCATCCCTGCCTATTTGTATTGTGAGTGATTCATAACTAACAAATTTGCTTTTCTCTGTTCTGAAGTCTATGGAGCAGAATGCCAGTGGGTTAGGTGACTGTTAGTGGCTTTGTCCTTGCCTCCATGATGGCTCTTTGAGTGTTTCATTGTCACATGGAAAAAGGTAGAAAAGGTCACTGTAGTACTCTCTTAGATTTAGTCTGTTTGTTTCCTATCATCTGTTTTCTAAGATGGCAATTCTTTCATTGGCCAAGCTCCTCATACTTCTTGTTTCGTCAGGCATTAACTTTCACTAAGCATTTATGAGCAGATACAAGTGCTCAACAGACACCAACTGTAATCCTGAGTGCAAAATCCTGTTCAAATGAAAGGTTATTTCGTTATTTCAGCACAGTGATTAGACCACTGTTTTCTCTTTTTTTTTCATATGTTTATGTAAGACAAGATAATACCTGCACGACTCTAAACCCAATTCTCATGTTGTCTACTTTGCAAAACTTAGGTCAAGAAATAAAAGTAAATTATATGTAGCAACTCCCTAGACTCTCCCACTCCTAATATACACATGCATACCTGTAAATTTATTCTCTTTGTCACCGTGTCTCTGTCTGTCTCTGTCTATCTCTGTCTCTGTCTCTGTCTCTCTCTCTCTCTTTCTCTCTCTCTAACTCATATGAAATTAGCCACATCTTCTTTGGTATGTTCAAGAATTTTTCTCTATTAAACACCATATTTCTGGCATGTAGAGCAATGGAGAACATGTGAGGACAGAGTACACATTGTTTTTTTAAGTAAACAGATGAACAAATTAGTTTATTAATATTATGCAGCAAAAGTGTAACGTGATGCTCTTAGGCACATAGATGTGTACTGCATTTCTTTATAAGTATGTTTGATATATTTTCTCTATTGGTGAATGAGAAATCTGAGGAGCTCCTTAGAGAAAATTTAATTTGGTCCCTGTCTCTGACCCAGAAGGTCGCTGATGGTAGGATTCAGCTTCACATTTGCTAATGCTCATTTTGCCTATGGTCATAACGACTTGTTTCATACTTTCAGATTATTAAAATCATTTTTCTATCATATATTATATTCCTTATTTCTTATTTAATCTAAGTCAAGTCTGGTTGATGTAAAATAACCTTCCTCTTGACCGAAAGATGTTTTTCTTTGTTGACTAAGCTTTCTTTGATGGACAGGTTCCAGAAGATCTAGGTCACATGACTCAAGCAAGTTTCCAGTGGACTTGTAGAGCTAGGGCAGATTATTGAGTTTCTGGGCCTTCATTTTCTCCGCTCACTGCAGGAAATACTATCTACCCATTTAGCATTACAAAATACAGAGGATTATAGAAATGAAAGTGTTCTGTGAAATGTATTGTGTTGCAAAAATATTTTAAAAGATATATCATCATAAATCACTAGAGAGGACTGGCCTGAATTAAAATATCTATTGAATGACTTTTATTGAATATCTGTCTGTCTGTCTGTCTGTTTCTCTCTCTCTCTCTCTCTCTCTCTCTCTCTCTCTCTCTCTCTCTGTGTGTGTGTGTGTGTGTATGTGTATCTTTTATACTCTTTCTTTCTGCCCTCTTCTTCCTCCATCCATATACATACATACATATATAAATATATAGGTGCATACATAGAACCATATGTATACATTTATACATATGTGCACTCACTCTTTTCTGTTTTAAAAATATTTAAAAGATTGCTGTGGGATAATTTGTAGGGCCTTTTAAACTGAAAGTTCTTTATTTTATTATTTCCAATCAAGGAAACCCAATGGACTGGTTCACCAGATGAGAAGAGAGGCCTTGTGACCATGTGGCCTGCTCATTTAAGCATATGGAATAACACATTCGGTGCTAATTAAAATCTTCAAAAGGTCTTCAAAGGATAGCAGTAATACTATATATTTCCCTTATTTAAAACACTAGCAGATGAAGAACCCTTTTTTCTCCTTAATGAATATAGGATTCTCATCTGCTATCTTTATGAAAATGCAGCAAGTAATACAGAGGGAGGAACAAAACTAAGCCAGAATTGGAAGGGCTGTGTCATTCTCTTTCTTTCAGAGGAAGCCATTCTTTTTGAGAGCCAGATGGCCACCCACTCCATTTTTCTGTAATTAAATCTCTAAGCCACTGGAAATGATTCCTCACTCCTGATAAAACTCAACCCCATAAAATGCTGGGTCCTCCTACATAGAAAACATGTTGATAGACACAGTAGATAGTCTTAGCATCCACCCCCACGCTAGAGAGGATGGAAACACAGGACTGCATTTCAGTCTCTTACACCGCACTTGTTGGGAGAATCTGGGATGTAGGGGTGGGTATCACGAAGAAGAAGTTTATCTTCACACACACAGGTATGGGGGCCCTGTTTCCTCTGTGGCAAACCTGTGGGCTTCTGATGTCCAGTGTCTGGTTTGGTAGGTGATGAAAGAGTGTAAATGTATATATCGGGTAGGCAGCAACAACCACATCTTTGAAATCAAAACTATGAGACAGATGAGTATTTTTCTATTTGCTTTTATGGCTGGTAGTTACAAGCTTGCCTTTTCCTGGCCCTGCTGGGGATGTTTGAGATAAGTCTACCATCTTTTAATAAGTAATAACTCTATAGCAGATAGCTAGAATGGAATTGTTGCCCTTAATTATAATTAGCACCACATAGGCTTTTAGCAAGAATGGCATACATTTGCTATAATTTACCAAACACTTATTTTGTTCTCAACAACCATTCCACCGTTTATTAACAGAAGACCATTTGGTAAGAGTAATGACATTCTTAGCTAAATAATATTTCCTATCCTTTCCTGAAATCAAGCATGGATGCAGATATAATTATAGACAAAAGAATGTTACCCGAGGCTGAAAGGTAAACTTTTTCTGTCTGATAAAATCTCTACGCCCTCCAAAATTCTTTTCTGATATACTTGGAAGACAGTTGAAGATTCAGAATCCATCTGGCATCCATCTTCAGCAGCATCACGGAAAGGTCAGTGGGTAAGAGAGTTCTGTCCCTGTCCTCTCACCTGTTCTAAGATTCGTGAGACCCAGTATTTAGGACAGCAAAAACTTTAGCCTTACCTCCTAACTCCTTATTGTATAAGATACCATAGTAGGTTGTTTAAATTTAAATTTGTCCCCAGGTTAACTAATTTCTAACTCAACAAAAGGTAAATATTACCCAGTGGAAAAGTGTTCCACCCAAAAATGCTTTTATAGCCTTAGCAGTATAGTATGTTATTACAGAAGAAGTACAGAATGAGTGACCCGAACAATGGACATTTATGTCCCATAGTTTACAACAGTGACTCTCAACCTGTCGGTTGTGACCACCTTGAGGGTCAGAAGACTCTTTCTCAGGGGTCACATATCAAATATCCTATATATCAGATACTTACACTATGATTCATAACAGTAGCAAAATTACAGTTAGGAAGAAGCAACAAAAATAATTTTATGGTCAAAGGTCACCACTATATGAGGAACTCTATTAAAAGGCCACAGCATTAGGAAGGTTGAGACAACTGGTCTAGAAATTAGGGAGCCAGCACAGTAGAATTCTTCCTAGTTAGATGGTTTACTTTTAAATGTTTCCTTATATAGTAGAAGACAGCAGAGGAAGAAGGGCTTCTATATCTTGTTTTATAATGTAGTTGAACCTATTATGAGGTCTTTTCCTCCACAACATAATTCCCTTCCTAACATTTTGCTCCAAGCATCTCCACACTTGGGAGAAAAAGCTCTTGAATGATTCAATACATAGGTTTTTCTGAAGTCATAAAGAGTTAGCCCATAGCAACCATATGTTTGGTATGTAACCACGCTAAGATGTAGCCTGACCATGTTTATGATATGTGATTGGGATGGTGTCTCACACAACTTCTCAGTTATTTTCTTTATCATTTGGCCATCAACTATCCATCTGTTGATCTAGTTATCTATCTATCTACATCCTAAAGAAATTACCAACCTCTATTAACTGAGAAGTAAAAGGGATCTGAACCATTCTTGAAGATCCCATATTACTCAATTATCCAAGGTCATCCTTCCCACCTCTCCCCTACCCCCACCCCCAAAAAAACTTCACATGAAGATAGATGTTATCTTTCTCAATAATGGAACATTCCTCTAGTGCTCCACAAATGGCAAACAAATTGAGTTGGACTTAATAAGTGTCCAACCCTTTGGAATGCCTTCACTTAAGCTAAATGACCTTTGGGGGATATAATGAGAGGCAGGGGGTCAAATGACAATCACAAATGTTTGCTATGAGCACCCAAGAACTTGTTGTTTCATGGTGTCTCTGCCTGTTTTGTGACAGCTAGCCCACCTGTCCAACCCATGTATGTTGTGGGTGTGTTTACTCCCATGGGGTACAGAATAAAATTGGGAACAGGAGAGAACAAAATTATAATATGAGGCTAAAAATCAATCAGACAGGGGGGAAAAGTGGGTGGGAGATGGAGAAAGGAGACCTTTGCAGATAAAAGTGCCATTAGCTAAAACAGGAATTAGGAATGACTTCATAAGAAGTTCATTTAGGTTGAATTTCTAGGAATGAATATATCTCAGGGGACTTTAGGGCCCAAGGTCCAGTTGAACTAGAGCATCCATGTTAGGCTGCTGGAGGAGTCCTGTAGTCATCTCAGCCTGACTTCATGGAGAATGTGCTAGGCAGAATGCCTGCTTTCCTCACACCAAGCAATGATGGCTCAAGGGCAGAAAAGCACAGAGGAGTAAAAATAAACTTCGCATCTAGTAGTATCAAGGAAGAACTTGCAATATGCTGACTTGTCAGCCTGACACTGTACAAAAGTAGCGCTTCACACTTTCTAATGATCTGGCTGAGTGGGATGTTGCCTAGGCACAGTCATGAGGGCATTCAATAGACACTGCTATATTCCAAGGCCCTCTAGCCCGGAAGGAGGAAAGGCCCATGGCCAACAGAGATCCCCCTGAGTAGAGGACCCTTGACTGTCACAGTTAGAATTGTCCTTTCTTTTTGTGTGGGAGATTCTAAGATGAAATGAGACTTTCAGCCTAAATGGAGTGAAGCAAAGAATGCTCGGCAGCCAGAGGATTAACAAGAAAGGAAAATGGGAAGGGGGTAACAGGCCCTGTGCCTGTTGGAAGCTAAATGCTCTGGACAAGGCTGGAGGCTCACACTGACAAGTCCTTGATCTTGTGATGTTTACAGGAGCAATTCAGCTGTCTCCAGTGACAGACAGTGAGAGGAACTCTAATTCTGCCATCTTTGCTTAGATGTTACCTTATGGTGAAATGTGCCCTGATTTAATTATGCATTCCTTAGAAGTTGATTCTGCTGCATTAGGTAGCAAAAGGCATGACTCTTTCTTTTTAAGTTAGCAATTCCCAGAATGGGTTCTCCAGTCTGACTTGCATTTAACCAAGTAGGTAATTATGGGGAAAGAGATTATGTAGTCTTTGGTCTTCAGTTCCTCTTGGCTGACATTGAGGCTTGACAGGTCTGCCTCTCATCCCCACACAACCTCCTATCATGGCTCAAGCTGCTGAGGAAGTGACTGGCAGGAATGGCCTTTGTTCTATCTACATCAGTGGTTCTTAACCTCCCTAATATAGTTCTCTCTTTAAAATAGTTCTTCATCTTGTGGCAATCCCCAACCATGCAATTATTTCATTGCTACTTCATAGCTGTAATTTTGCTACTGTTTTGGATTGTGATGTAAATGTCTTCTATGTAGGATATCTGATATGTGACCCCAAAGGGGTCATGGCCCACAGGTTAAGAACCATTGTTTTGCACCCTACTTCTACACAGAGTTGTCTTTGCTACTGTGGCAGATGCTACACAGTGATTCTCTCCAGATGTTTCCCAGGAAGCATATCTAATTTTAGAAATGGAACACCTTACTGTTTCTCTGCAACACAGTCTTTCCTTCCAGGGCTAACAGCCCCTGACATTTAGCATCCTCACATCCCAGAGGAAAGCATATGGCTATGTGTCACACTGGTCTTCTGAAGGAAGGTCAGATTCTGCTTCGTGGGAATGTTAGGAATATTTGGTGGGTCTCCATATACATGTGTAACAACTTTTGAAGATTATTTTGATCTTTGGCTCTAACATGGTGCACACTTGGAGATCAAAAAACAACTTGCCAGAATTTCTTTCCATCAACTGGGCTGTGTAGATTGAATTCAGGTCATCGAGCTTGGGAGTAGATGCCTTTACCCACTGAGCCATCTCACTGGACCAAAACTTAACCAAAAGATAAATTCACACTACTGCTCTTAATCTGTTAAAATAGTGTCCCTGTGAGGTTTGAGTATGGCAATGATGTTGGTATGATTTTGGCCCATTCTCCTATTACTCAGCAACAGGACAGGTTGTTATTTCTATGATATGAGCCATGAAAAGTCACTTTGGCAAAGACCTTCCTTGTATTAGCATGCCTGCTATGAGAAGTACAGAAAACTTGGGTTCTGCTACATAATAACCACATGACTTTAGTAACAACAACAATATAGCAACATCACCAGAGCAATGATCATCCCCAAATGCTAATATGTACCCTCAGAAAGTGTTAGACGTGCATATGAACCTAGCAAATCCTCACAGCATCCCCAAGAAGTCTATATTAAGTACTGTCTACTGCATTATATATTGAAAGGATATGAGGGACAAGGAAGGTCAGAAAATCTCACATCACAAAGACAGTGAATTGGGTAGTCTTTCAACTCTGAGTATTTGATCCCTTTCCTATAAAATGGGAATCATTTTACTTATATTGCAGAATTGCTGTGAAGATTAAAATAAGAACAAATGAAAAGCATGGGGCACATTGAACAGAGATATTACTTTTAAAACACTTCTCATAACATTCTCCTTGTCTGAACCTGCGGTCCTCAGTTTACTTAGCAGTTGCTAACCTACCAAACTCACAAGCCAACTAAGAACCGGAAAGAAACACAAAGCAATCAGAGTGATCCAATGAAAACAAGCAATCAAACCACCTTCGGGTCCATTATCTTCATGGTACCCCTGGGAGCATTTCCAAGGGAGAGTCTATTTACTCTTAGGATTCTTGGTTGGAAGGAGCTTCGTTAGAAGACTTTCCAACTCAGGATGATTAAAAATGCAAATTGAGAAGGAAAGAGACTGAGAGGAATCTGCACACACTGTCAGGCTACATTTTGAAGCTGACAGAATAGCTGCAGTAGAGGGAAATGGAAACCTAGTGGCAGCCATGCAGACCTTCTGGTTTGGGCCCACTAAGGAAGGGGAATCCTAAGTAACAATTTCTGGCTTCCTGGGAAGTCTTTCTGACATCTCTTCACTCATTTTGGGAGAGTCCTGTCCTATCAACACCAATCAACTTTGTTTACAACTCAAGGGTAGCTTCTGTTGTTCAGGACTACCATGATTGGTCACCATCCTCATCCTAATTTGACAGAAAGCTCTAAAGATGGGCATTATGCCTACTCATCCTGTATCTCTGGGTCGCTCATTTAATGGATGTTCTTGTCATTGTCTAATAAATGGCTATCAATCAACATAAGAGAGATGGGAATTTCAATCATGTTTTCATGATGTGACAATGTATGAAATGGTTGGAAAGACTTTCAATTCAAACCCATAGAACTTTTGGGAGAGGGTCCCTATCTGAAAAGTTCATGTCAGCCAAAAGTTTTGATTATAAAACAGACATTGTCTTCCCCAATAGTAGTCTTCTCTAAAAGAAAACTCCCAGAGCTGGGAGAAGAAGGCTTTAATAAGAGCCAGGGATCTGATGAAAGAGAAAGAAGGTAGTGATGATGACTAGTTGGTAAGGCCATATTTCCAACGCTGAGGCTCCTTCTGCCCCTTTCCTTTATAAAGAGAGGTGTTGTTAGACCTCTATCTAAGTGGGATATCTGACTTAATTTGGAAAGTAGAACCAGTGTATCTGAAAGGTATTTGAAAGACTGAACACAGGCAGGAGAGGGAAGGAGATGGTGATCAGCTAGGTCATGTTTTTTTCATTAGTTAATTTATTTATTCACTCTATGTCATGATTACACCCCTCCCATACACACACACACACACACACACACACACACACACACACACACACAAAAAAAAACAAAACAAAACAAAACAAAACAAAACAAAACAAAACAACAACAAAAAATAACCCCACCACACTGGTATTTGTCAGGATCATGACCATCTTTGATTCAAGGAGTGGTGATGTCACAAAAGAAAGAGAAAAAGCTTCTGGTGGCAAAGCTCACACAGAGTCTGAGACAAGGAATCAAGACGCAGCTTCTTTATAGCACTGAGGTCATAGAGGAAAGACAGAGAAGTGAAAAACGAGAAGATACTGAGTGGCTAGGGACAGGGTATAAGGATTTGATCACGATCTGCAAGTCTAGATGTGGGGCTGACACAGGCAGACTGCTTCTTGAGATTTGTCTTAACAGGGAAACCATTTTTCCAGCATACAGTCAGAGCTGAACAAAACCTCTGAGCTGAAATCCCCTGGTGTACTTTTCAGCATGAGGGTATGATAGTTCTCTAGAATCTCCAAGAAAATGGAGGGGAAAAGGCTAAACTAAAAGCACCAATAAAGTAAGAGGACAATCCGTACCAGATGATAATCTCTAATTCAGGCCTTTGCACTGAAGAATGTCTCAATATTATATAAGCCCCCAGAAAGGGACAGTCATTCAACCTGGTAGTTCAAGGGGATCTTAGGACATGGACTAAGCTCCTGTCATGGTTTATATATGTTTGGCCCAAGGAGCGACATTATTAGACCGGTGTGGCCTTGTTGGTGTAGGCGTGTCACTGTAGGCATGGGCTTTAAAACCCTCCTAGCTGCCTGGAAGCCAGGAAAGCCAGTATTCTGCTAGCAACCTTCAAATGAAGATGGAGAACTCCCAGCTCTTCCTGCACCATGCCTGCCTGGATGCTGCCATGCTCTTGCCTTGGTGATATGGAACTGAACCTCTGAACCTGTAAGCCAGCCCCAATTAAATGTTGTCTTTATAAGAGTTGCCTTGGTCATGGTGCTTGTTAACAGCAGTAAAACCTAACTAACACAGCTTCTCATCTCCAAACATATACACACATACACACACTCTCTCTCACACACACATGCAGGCACACACACATTTTTATTATATAATGGCCAATCTTATCCTAAATCACCATTAGGAATGTTACCTCAGGCTGAGAGCCAAAGCTTCTGGCTGTGCTTTAAAGTATTGACACGGTAGGCACACTGTTGACTTGTCTTTAACCTTAAAGACACTCTGACCCCAAGCTTGAAAGTTCACTCTGTGTCAATTACAGTGTATTGAAGTGAATGGAAATGTTCCAGAGAAGAAGAAAATGGCAGACTGTGCCTTCCTGTGGAGTTCTGGCTGCTCCTCTGATGGGTTAGCGACAGTACCCATCAGGATAAAAGGTCAATTATATTGGTAACACCTCACGGTAGAGTCACATAGGAGAGTATGCCCCTCACTTGTATTTTTCAAATTTCCATAATCATGAATTTCATTGCCTGTTCCCCAAGAAGCCCTTAAAGTATAATAGGGAGAATTTAAAGCAGCCCAGTATTCCTGAATTAGCCCATTTTCTCTTCTTTTATGAATTTGTTTCCATCTACTGTTCATTCACATTTCACATCCTTGACAGACTATATTTAGGCTCTAAATTTTATAGTTTTTAGAGGCATAATAAGTTTTACATGAAAAATGAAAGCTGTGAAATCTCTCTTCTCCCTGGGCGAAAGGATGCACTTGGCACCTGGAGCAATTTTGCAACTTGTATGAGGAATCAGGATCAATCAAGTTTTATTGGTGAAGAGAGGCTTATGCAGTCTAGAGATTGTGCTGCAAATAACATCTAGAGGTCAACTGAAGGCATCTTGCCTTTATGAGACAATCTGAAATAAATGACATCCAGACCAAATTACCATGCCTCCATCCTCATTGACAACTTGTAAGCCTGTCACATGATATAAGTGTGTGTGTGTGTGTGCTGAATACAATATAAAATAGAAAAATAGCACCAGTTAGATGTTATTTTGGTTAATTCAGTATTAGTAACCTTAGACTCTGTAACTAAACTAAACACATAGACAGGATAGCCTCAAAACACAAAGTTTAACTTATTACTGTTCTGGTGGGGGTAGGGGGAGTATGAGATCAGGTGTTCATGTCATTAGTGTTTGGAAGGGCCTCAGCTAGCTTATACCTTCTGTGTGTTATCAGGGGAGAAAGAGGGTTATTTCTCTTGAGAAGGCTAGGCAGATTCTGTTATATGATTCAAACTGGCAGTTAAGTAGACTATGCCTAAATCTCTGTTTCCAAGAACTGGGCAATTTCAGGCAAGTTCAGGCCCCAAAAGCTGCCCAGCCACCCGGCTCAAGGTCAACAACAATTTCTAGATCTCCCCAGCAAGTTTTCAGCCCCCATACCCTGGTAATGGAATGTTCACAGAGATGGACCCAACAGATTAACATAGAGGTCACCCTACACTCAAATTCCCTAATGTGCTTTAAAGCAGGCCTATAAGCTTACTTGGGTGTGTCTCTATTCTGGCAATGGGAGACCCCCAACCTGCTAGACTTCTACGGAATAAAACACTCTTTACATTTGCATACTATTTGAGTCTGGGTGTCATTTTTTTGGTGAATTATGGATCCTTATACTCTCTTATACTTCTAGAGACACCAATGCCATTAGGTGAAAGTGCCATCTTTATGATCTCTTTATTTAGCCTCCAAAGTCCAGGAATCTTGGTCACCACTGAAGGAGTGAGACCTCAATTCTTGCATTTGGGGGGCTGGGGTTGGGGGGTGCTTTCAGTTCACAGCAAATGGGTGATAGGCAAGGTCTCCAGTTACTCCGCACGTACAGCCTCTCAGTGCAAGAATTCTTGATTGCACCTACACTGTACTCTAGTGTTCCTGCTGGTTGCAAAACCTTGAGCAAACACCAAAGAAGTGGCAAATTAGCATTATAAAGGACCCCTGGGACTCCCAGTCTAAAAGCCAACATTCTTGCATTCAGTCAAGAATAAGAACATTTCACTTAGTTCCAATAAATACCAAATCTTTCTTTGAATGTCAGGCACATTCACTAGCACACAAAGGTTCATCTAAAATGAGTTGATAAGAAATTGGCTAGAGCCACTGGCAACCATCCCAAAAGTGGATTCTTTATGAACTTCACTAAGATGGGCTTAACTATTTATCTATAATTTTTTTCCCTAACGTAGAATTGTTCTGTACTTTTTCCTTACTCATACATGAATCTGAAAGAATGAAAAATGCGGCCAAGAAGTCAGAAGTTTAGAAATGCTAAAATGCTATCTCACCACTAAGAAGCCCTAAATACCTCAAATTCCAGACCCTGCTCTCTGCCAGTAAGTAGGTAAAAGGTCACATTTCTTGAGCCTGCTCTCTGTGTGGAACTAGGTGAAAGGGCATAAGATAGGCCCTAAAGTACATGATCCCGGCCTAGTAAGGTAACAGGAAATGAGCTGACTAACCGCTTATCTAGCTTCTGTAAACTGCTTACCGTAGAAGGAAAGCCCTTGTGACTTGTCTTAACTGTAATTTGTCACCCGTCCCCCCTGGACCTCTGAGACTTTAGGAAACTGATTGGCCCATGGAGCGTGGGCTCAGATAATTTAAATTGGTTGGCCTAGAAACTGTGGAGTGGTACAAATTGATTGGCTCGCACCGCGCGGGCTCTTGATGCTATGAAATAATTGGTTTGCTATGCAAGGGCTTTGTTGTAAACCCTATAAAAGCTGTCCCGATTCTGCACTTGGGGTCTGCAGTCCTCTACCCCTATGTGGCGTACGACTGTGGACCCCAGCGCGCTTGGAATAAAAATCCTCTTGCTGATTGCATCGAATCTGGTTTCGGTGGTCTTTGGGGACGAGCGGATCTTTGGTGGTGGTCCTTCGGGTCCAACAAATCCTGTGTGATATTTTGTACATCCAAAGCTTAAGGGCTCTTACATATCCACTTGCATCTAAGAACACAGCCACATCTATCTTTTTGTTGTTCTCTGCTTTGTTTTTAAGGCAGGGTATCACTATGTAGCCAAGGCTAGTGTCAGACTCATAATTCTTCTGCTTAAGTGTTCTGCGTACTTAACTTATGAGCCTATGCTACTATTATGATTAACTAAGGTCATTCTTCAACCCAGCAATAATCTCACCATATATTCTCTGTAAAAAATTGTCAGTAACCATATGTGCTGTGTTTCATCCAGTGGTAGTAATAAACACAACAGCTATACATGATCCTCTGAGTACCCAGTGGTTCCCCAGGAAAGAGAACTACATGGCCTTTTCAGTGCTCATTACATTGATTATTTTGGCCCTAAAAGAACAGAATTAGGTTTTCATATTCGTTGCAGTGTCTTACCATCTAACTTAGTGGAAAGGACATAATTTATGAATTTTATCTGCCTAATTTTCCATTTCAGACTATTCTGTATTGTTTGCTCCTGTTTAAAGACTAAGTTCCAGAGATTTTTAATCTAAATGATGCCACTTTAATTATACAACAACAGCTATACAACAAAGAACAACAAAACCAGAAGAGGCAGACAATACATATAAGGTATT
The DNA here is from genome assembly GCF_011064425.1 of Rattus rattus. Classification (NCBI taxonomy): domain Eukaryota; kingdom Metazoa; phylum Chordata; class Mammalia; order Rodentia; family Muridae; genus Rattus; species Rattus rattus. The sequence continues at coordinate 120,483,158 of NC_046159.1, forward strand.
CTACTCAGTAGGGGAATGGTAAATGAAAGCAAGGTATTCTATGTAAAAAGATAAGAGTAAAAGAAATGGACAGAAAGGAAATAAGAAGGCATTACTTAAGAAAGGAAGTATGGCCCAACCAGCATACTCTGCAGCATCTCACCATCACCCAGCAGCAGTCATAACAAATATGTCAAATTCCAGAGGACTGAGGTCACCAAGTCAACACTGTATTCAGCACCTAACTGACAGTTTAGTAAGGGACTACATCAAATTGACAACCGTTGACTAGAGTGTTTGACTTTGCTTATTATTTGTTCAGTTTAAAAGTTCATGCTTGGTTTATACCTATATAAGAGATATCAGTTCATAGAGTAATTTGGTTTAGCTGTACATATTTAAATTAAGCATTTAACTATTTAAACATCAGTGTCTCTTATAGGTTTGAAAAGGTGTGTCAGCATAGTACTAATATGCTGTATTGTGACATTCCTTTGATATTTAATTTTTGATTATTTTTCATTTGTTACTGTCTTATTGTTATAAATAAAGTGTAAATGCAAAAAGAATTGAACTTTCAGATTGTTTGCATCTTTATTAGCATTTGCTCAGTAAAGAAGAATGTAAGACATAATCTATGGATTTAATTAACCATTCTGGACATAACTTATCATTTTGGAACATTTTCTAATTGATTTTTAAATTAGCTTTCCAAAGACATAGCTTTGAAAAAAAAATGTATTTACTGTTACAGAGAGGGCACGAATGCATGTGGAGAGGTCAGAGCACAATTTTGTGTTGTTTTTCTCACTCTGCCTTTACATCATCAGACTTGTGTGACAAATTCCCTTACCCACTGAGCCATCTCATCAGTCTTTTTTTATAATTGGATATTTTTTTATTTACATTTCAAATGTTATTCTCTTTCCTGGTTTCCTCTCCATAAGCCCCCTATCACCTCTCCCTCCCCTTTTTCTATAAGTGTGTTCCACTCCCCATCCACCCCCCTCCCCACTCCCAAGACCCCAACATTCCCTTACACTGGGAGTCCAACCTTGGCAGGACCAAGGGCTTCTCCTTCTTTTGGTGCCCAACAAGGCCATCCTTTGCTACATATGGAGGTTGGAGCCATGGGTCAGTCCATGTATAGTCTTTGGATAGTGGTTTATTGCCTGGGAACTCTGGTTGGTTGGCATTGCTGTTCTTATGGGGTTGCAAGCCCCTTCAGCTCTTTCAATTCTTTCTCTAATTCCTCCAAAGGGGGTCCCATTCTCAGTTCAATGGTTTGTTGCTAGCATTCACCTCAGTATTTGACATGCTCTGCCTGTGTCTCTCAGGAGACATCAATATCCGGTTCCTGTCAGCATGCACTTCTTAGCTTCATCAGTCTAATCTACATGTGGGGCAGGCTCTGAATGGCTCCTTCTTCAGTCTCTGCTCCAAACTGAGTCTCCATATTCCCTCCTATGAATATATTGGTTTCCCCTTTTAAGAAGGAATGAAGCATCATCCTTCTTCTTGAGCTTCATGTAGTCTGTGGATTGTATCTTGGGTAATTCCAGCTTTTGGACTAATATCTACTTAACAGTGAGTGCATACCATGTTTTGTGTTTTTCTGTGATTGGATTACCTCACTCAGGATAATATTTTCTAGTTCCATCCATTTGCCTATGAATTTCATAAAGTCATTGTTTGTGATAGCTGAGTAGTGCTCCATTGTGTAGTACACAATGTACCACATTTTCTGTATCCATTCCTCTCTTGAAGGGCATCTGGGTTCTTTCCAGCTTCTGGCTATTATAAATAAGGCTGCTATGAACATAGTAGAGCATGTGTCTTTGTTGTATGTTGGAGCATCTTTTGGGTATATGCCCAAGAGAGGTATAGCTGGGTCCTCAGATAGAGCAGTGTCCAATTTTCTGAAGAAACTCTAGACTGATTTTCAGACTGGTTGTACCAGTTTGCAGTCCCATCAACAATGGAGGAGTGTTCCTCTTTCTCCACATCCTCACCAGCATCTGTTGTCACCTGAGTTTTTGATCTTAGCCATTCTGACTGGTGTGAGGTGGGATCTCAGGATTGTTTTGATTTGCATTTCCCTGATGACTAAGAATGTTGAGCATTTCCTTAGTTACTTCTCATCCATTTGATATTCCTCAGCTGAGAATTCTTCGTTTAGTTCTGTAACCCATTTTTAATAGGTTTATTTGGCTCTCTGGAGTCCAACTTCTTGAGTTCTTTGTATATTTTGAATATTAGCCCTCTATCAGATATAGGATTGGTAAAGATCTTTTCCCAATCTGTTGGTTGCCGTTTTGTCCTAATGACAGTGTCCTTTGCCTTACAGAAGCTTTGCAGTTTTATGAGATCCCATTTGTCGATTCTTGATCTTAGAGCATAAGCCACTGGTATTTTGTTCAGGTGCCCATGTGATCAAGACTTTTTCCCACTTTTTCGTCTATTAGTTTGTGTGTATGTGGTTTGATGTGGAGATCCTTGATCCACTTGGACTTAAGCTTTGTACAGGGCAATAGGATGGATCGATTTGCATTCTTCTACATGCTGGCCTCCAGTTGAAAATGCTGGATGATTTTAGTTCTTTTGCCAAAGATCAAATGACCACAGGTGTGTGGGTTCATTTTTGGGTCTTCAATTCTATTCCACTGGTCTATCTGCCTGTCTCTGTACCAATACCATACAGTTTTTAATCACTATTGCTTTGTAATACTGCTGGAGGTCAGGGATGATGATTCCCCCAGAAGTTCTTTTGTTGTTGAATATAGTCTTCGCTCTCCTAGGTTTTTTGTTATTCCAAATGAATTTGCAAATTGCTCTTTCTAACTGTATGAAGAATTGAGTTGGAATTTTCGTCAGCCTTAAAGGAGATATTTTTAAGGAAGTCTGTTCAGTCAGACAGTTCTGGAGTCTATCAAGATTCCGGTAAGTAAAGGCTTCTCATTGAATGCGCACTGGTATCAGGCATTGTTCTATACATTTTGTTTAGATCATCTCACCTTAACAGTGTCCCTCTAAAGAGTATGCCATATGATTATCTCTATTTACTGAGAAAGAAATAAAGGCAGAGATCTTGTTTAAACTCTCTTTCCCAAAGGTCACCAATTTAGTTAGTAGTAGAAGCAGGTTTCTAACCAAGGCATTCCAAATATGTGGTCCATCCCTGTGCTACCTTGCTATTCACATTTGCAGAGAGAACCATGAAAGATGAAGGGATTTAGTTCAACCGAATGTTTAAATACTGTATATCTTCGAGGCAAAATAATAGCAGATAAAACGAGCATAAAAATATTTACCTGTGAATAGTTTATTCATTTAAGAAATCTGAAGTTTAATATTCAGCATCCTTATTTGTCAGATAGGCATAGATAAGGATGAAATGCAAATCAAAACTACTTTGTCTTTCTATCTTACACCCGTCACAGTGGCTAAGATCCTTCCTTTCTTCCTCCCTCCCCTCCCCTCCCCTCCCCCTTCTCTCTTTCTTTCTTTCTTTCTTTCTTTCTTTCTTTCTTTCTTTCTTTCTTTCTTTCTTTCTTTCTTTCTTTCTTTCTTTCTGTGGTATAAAGTTAGCTTTAGTCACTAACTTGACACCTGTGGAGAGAAAGCCACAGTAAAAGTCACCTGACAGTCGCCATGGCTCTTGCTCACCTAACTGTAGTGTCATCAAAAAAATGCAGAAAAGAGTTAATGTCCAGGCTCACGATTCAGTGAGGTGTTTGACTATCACACTCTATACTGAACACTTAGCATTCAAAACGTACGGGACAAAGGGTCCTAGTTGGGTTGCTGTTGCTGGGATCAACACCATGACCAAAAATAACTCGGGAAGGAAAGCGTTTACTTCATCTTACATCTCCCAGGTGACAGCATCGCTAAGGGGAGTCAGGACAAAAACTCAAGGCAGGAATCTGGTGTCAGGTCTGAAGAAGGGACTGTGGAAAAATGTTTCTTACTGGCTTGTTTCCCTGCTTTTAATCTGCTTAGACAATTGTAGACACACGTTCAGAGGTGGGCCTATGCAGAACGGCCTGCACCTTACTCCATCAATTAACAAGCAAGAAAACGCCCTCCAGAATTCCTCCCAGACCAATACGATGGAGGCCATCTATCCCAGAGGGAACTCTTCTCAGGTTTCACATTGACAACTAAAGCTATCTCTGACATGAGTTGCAACCTTTTTAAACTCCAGACTCTTTATTAAATGGACAAACTAATGGCAGGTGAATATTCTTATTCTCGTTTGGCCTGTTATAGTTTTATTTTACCTGGAAGATAAGCAGCATTGAAATATTTGCTTGAGTGAAATTTCTCCTCTATCATCCTTCAGAACAGCTACCTACCCCATTAGTCAGGCTATCTTCCTTATCTAATACTTATTGGATTTTCAGTCAATTCATTTTTTTAGCATTTTAAAAATCTACCAATTGTCAGGCTACATAAGGTTATCTGATAAGATGGGCTATGGTAAATAATGGGACTTTCTTGGACTTACCAACAGTGATATAAATAACAGAGGCTTATTAATATTTTAAAGTCTAGAGCTTAGCTTGAGTCACCTTCCATCTGCTCTATCCCATCTAATCCTGGCACTGAGACCGGCCACATGGCCAGGTGTTCCTGTCTGCTCAATTCTGGTCCATCTGTCCATCCCTGTGTCCGCTGGCAAACCTCCCACCTCTGATTTCTTCTCCCAGAGTCCCTCTCTGTGTCTGGAAGTTCAGCCTCCACTTCGTGCTCAACTATTGGCCATCCAGATCTTTATTACAGCCAATCAGATGCAATGTTAGGTTGCCTTAGGTGGGTGAGAAAGGAACAAATAGCTACAAAATACGAGGGCCCATACACAGACCAAGATCCTGCCAGCATTTAGCTCTCTGCAGGTACAGAATTAACCGCTGAATATACAGAAACACATCTCGATGTAATGTACTTAAACATTGGTAATGAGAGCTTATTATTTTAATGAACTTAGAATCATCGGATGACAAGCCCTGACTGCAGATCCACTTGCTTGCGGCAGCCTAGAGACTTCGAAGCACATCACTTTCAACACTTGCTTACTTGTTGCTTCCCTCTCATCTCAGCAGCTGGAAGATGGGAGGGCTTCTGACAGTTTTGTTTTCCTCCCAGGGAGTTTGCTGCACGTATATTCTAACAAACGTAGGTTTGCACAGAAGAATATTGCCCAGATTAGCTCTTCCAGATGTTCTCTTTGCTTTGGTCTAGGTAATGAGATTTGTCTCGTATGAGTTTATGTCCTTGTATGTAATATTCTGGAGTAAACCCAGGGCTAAAATCTTCAGTGTTACTGATGTGAGGGTGAGAATTGTGGTCTGTCCCAAGATTCATGCAGGCACTCATTCACCTGCTCCTCATTCCTGTGATATATATTAAATACTCCTCCTGTTACAGGTGCTCAGGGCTGAGGAGATAGAAATAATTGTGGAGGCGATGCAGTCTCCCACAGGGCCTATGACTTTAAAGGGAGAAAGAAGGAGCCATTCTGTGGTGGGAGAAGCGCTGTGATTTTTGTAGGCTCCCAAGCCCGAAGATGAGCATGCAGTAAGGGTAAAGAGTAAAGACAGATAAAGAAAAATACATCATTTTGTTCCGCCATGACTTTTTAAAGCCTGCTTAAGATGGCAACTAGAGAGAGAGAGAGAGAGAGAGAGAGAGAGAGAGAGAGAGAGAGAGAGAGAGAATGTCTTGTGTGTAAGACCATCTTTAGAAGCCCTGAAATCTCACCCAAACTTGAGGCGAGAAGGAGAAAATGCTGACAGCTAGTCTACCCGTATTTGCAAACTTGCATTGCTGTCCTTTTTAAGTATGTGTGAATTCATACAAAATTTTACTCTAACATAATATTTTAATATGAGAAGTGCTAAGTTATTTAGACCTGCTGTTCCCTTGTCCATTTTGGAACCCTCAAGTGAAATGTATACTTGGAAGAAAATGCCACGTCCTTCCTGGGATTTTTCATCCTCCCTGGAATTACAATGAGTACTTCTATTTTGGGCTCACGGGAAAAAACAGAGTATCAATATAGTCCACTGAGTAAGAAGAAAGTTTAAGTCTCAAATATGTTTTAGTAAAACTAAGTAACAAAGTAGCATAAAACTCCAACAAATGTCACAGACCGGGGTTGGGGATTTAGCTCAGTGGTAGAGCGCTTGCCTAGCAAGTGCAAGGCCCTGGGTTCAGTCCTCAGCTCTGAGAAAAAAAAAAAAAAAAAAAAAGAGAGAGAGAAAAAAAAAAAAAAAGGAAAAAAAAAGTCACAGACCATAATATTTAGTGACAAACCTGGTATATTTATGAAGCTACTGAGAGAAATAATCTTCAAAATGCAGAACAATGACTTAATGACTGGCCTCTGTTTAGACATAGGAGGGAGACAATGGGAATATGTACCAGTTACCATAATGTGTAAGCACCTTCTCTTCATTTCACCATTACAAAACCAGGTTTGGGGCTAAGTCTATTTTCCTTCTTATATTGAATATTTTGTGTAGGTGGTTCCAAGTTCTAGTGACTAAAGAATCTTGACAATATGAGTATTTATTGTAGGAAATCATGTAGAAAATATTTGTTACTAAAATAACGTTTTCTCAAATGGGGCCATGAGAAGCAGATCTATAGGCAGAGGAAAAGGACAAAGTAATAATGAAGAAAGTTAAAATTTCCACATTCTCTTTCTTACAAGCACTCTAGACTTTTATATATATAAAAGAAAGAGGTGAAAAAGGTGAAAGAGGATTGGAGGAGAGGGACACCAGTAGGAGTCAACATGTGAAGCAACAATGATATACATAGATATGAGAATGTCATTATGGAGTCTATTATATTCTATGATAATTAACAATATTTATTTCATAAATGTTGTGGTAAGATAGCTCAGCTGGAAGATGTATTTTCTTCCAAATCTAATGCCCCAAGACCTATGCAGAGGACCTATTTTACAGAAGGAAAGAACTGACCCCTCTAACCCTTGCAGGTACACTGTGACATATATATATATATATATATATATATATATATATATATATATATATCAGAAAATAACGTGCCTCGTCAACTCTGACATACTTATCTGACAGTATCAGAATTCTGAAACCAATTATGAAACAATCCTGACAAAAAGAGAACAAAGAATCAGGGACACAGCTTGAAAGCATAACCTGCTCATTAGAATTTACTTAGAAGGGTAACATGGTGATTCCCGAACAGCACAAACTATGGCTGTCCTCTGGGTTCCTCAAGTGAAGTAAACTTCACATTTATGCCACTTGCTCCTCCTTGCCATGTTTTGCCACTCAGTCTAGAATGCTGCGTTTCTCTTCCTCTGTTCTCTAGCCTGTCAATGTTGTAGCATCCACCATATAACCCGGAACAAAAGCTCTCTGCATTTTCCTCTTCTTCTCTCCCTTCACCACCCACAGAAGGAACACTGGCTGATGGCTGACCAGAGAGTCTATACATCTGCTCAGGGCAGGCAGGGCCTACCACCAGCTCTAACTTCTGTCCCTCCTATTTGCAGCCTTCTGGTGCTCCAACTCCATTGGTCTAGAGTCCACTGACCTAGGTTCGCACGCCAACTTGTGACAAAGTTAGACATCTCAAAGCATGCTACTACCTGCTCCACCATTTCTTCAGCCCTTAACCTGGTTACCTGTTGGTTCACTCCAACTTTCTCCACTCAAGATGGAGGTCACAAATATGTCCCCTAGATATCACTACTGCCTATTCCAACCACTCTCTACTCTGTCACCAGGAGCACAGCATCATTTTACTCCAAACTTGACCCCTGCGCAGCAGGTAAACCCCATTGCCATCAGACTTGAATTATAATGTTCCCCACCCACGTGTAGGTCGCATTACTGTATCTGAAACATTTACTATTTTATTTAGCATTCTGTGAACTACTGCTCTGTGCGAGGTACCGAGTTTAGAATACCACAGAGAGTAATTCTGTCGGTGTTAGAAGAGGACTAGCTAGAAGAGGTATGGGAAAGCAAATAATTGGAGAGGAACACAAGAGCTCAGAGATGTGTAAAAGATATCCTCAAGTGCATTGAACACTCTCTAAACCCTCGAGTGGAGAAGAATGAACACATGTGCCAGCGATTTATCAACTAGTGCCTCTGGGAAGGTTTCTTTCTTCTTGTAAATCTAAGTCTATTGGGTCTCTGAGTTATTCCCCCAGATTTTTCTGGACCTGCCCTTACATAGTCTCTTGGCCCCACACACCTCTCAGGTCATGGGATTATTCCTATCCTTCCTCACATTGACTGAAGGGGACCAGTCTCAACCTCACACTGGACACAGGTGTGTCACACAGGACATCAGGGCACAGGTGCCTGCAACCATTTCTATGCCTGGTGCAAAGGATGGATTCAATAACACTTGACAAATAGCTGACTTTAGCAGGGATAATTTAAATGAGTTTCAAAATAAGACATTTGTAGGGATAGGACACCTCAGGGAGTAGACTTTATCAAACACAAATTGTTCCTTAGGAAACAATACATGAGAAAATAAAAGGCTGTCATCCTCTCCAGAGATGAGCAAAAGTCTCAGAAATGATTTCCTGTGCTGAGACATATTTTCTAGCACTTAGATGACTTTATCGATAGCCACAATTGTGGCTACATTTTGGGTTCATTTGGTTTGCTCATGCTTCAAGTGTAGAAAAGGACAATATGGCGAGTCCCGCACAATGGAAAATATTATTTTCCTTTAAATCTCACAGGAGAAACTAGGTAAATTCTTTGACTGCTGCCTTCTGCACCTGCTGCTTTCAGACACTTGCTCTAAAGTATCCCCTTGCTCCTTCATTATTGTTTGACTACTGTGGCTAGAGACAATTCAGACATTGCAGGGGAAGAACTCTGATGTCCCATCCATAACCCACATGCTGGCCCTGTTCACAGGCTTCTGGGACACCTGAATGGAATTATCTCCTCTAGGAACCATATGACCACAGTGGATAGATTTTGCTCAAGATTACAGAGTATATTAGGGGTGTGTGTGTGTGTGTGTGTGTGTGTGTGTGTGTGTGATGTTTGGCTTTTCTACCTGGTATTCAATTAATATGTTAATAATCAGCCCAATTCTTTCTTTTTCTTTCTATGATATTTATCTCTTTTTTTTTCATGGCAAGTTCATTTTTTTATCTTGTGCAATGAAGAATATTGCTGACTTGAAGCAATAGTTCCTTTTCCTTTACTCCATGTCAATCAAATCAAGTGATTCTATGTTCTGCAATGGGACCTTGCCTTGCTAAATTTAACTCAGATTTCTCCACAGATTTGGCATTCTTATGGAGATTAATGTCCATTGTTGTTGTATTTTTAATTTTAGGCTTATAAAGTTTCTGTTAATAAATACAAACAACATCATAAGGTACAACTGGCGCATGAACTGTCCAGTTATTAGGAAACTGCAAATAAATGAATGCTATAGTATGCACTACTGTTTCCTCCACTTTTCATGTAGATAAATGACCCTGAAAGTTATTAGTGTTGTTCTGAGATCTATGGGACATTTTACAGATGTGAAACAGAAGACAAACAAAGTGGAAAAATAGTAATTCTCAGAGAAAATTCCTTATGATTGCTGATGTGTAAACTATATCTAACTTCATAGTATTCTATGAAAAGCCTATGTCTAGTGGAGAAGAAAGTGCAGTTACCAGTAGAAGACAAAATAGAGGAGAGAATGTGGTGATGTGGAAGTTTTACCTTCTCCTGCCTATTTTCTATAATGTTTGAAGAGTGCAGGGTAATTGGGAAGTGCTTGGTTAATCTCTATGGATTGATAAGAAGGGTTAAATTGATATGCATTTCCAATTATGTCCAATGCTGTGAGTTCAATCCTGTAAGTTAATTTGTGTTATATATCTCAAACTTTTCACAGTGGTAGCCCATTTCAGATCCCAGTTATTGTTACAAAAGCCTTTGAAGATCATCAACACTATTGGATAAACCTCTAAATGCTCTGCTTTCCATTCATCACTCCATTAAAATCTCAACGTAACTACTGGAGCTTTGCTTTCCTTTGAGTCAAGTCCTCCTTCATAGCCCCTAATCACCAACGATGAAAAGTACAAAAGAGCCAGGCACTCCAGGATCTCTGCGTGCTGCTGAGGGTCAGAAATATGCCTATCTCACATGCCTGCAGAGCCAAATTAGCTGAAGGAGATATCCACATTAGCTCTGCAAGCCCATAATCATTTCTGTCTCAGTGATAGGTGGAAATAAAGAACATGTTGAGTCAGTGCTCAAAAATACCTGGTAAGTTTCCCATTAAGCCTCACAACATTTCATGCATTATGATTTTTACTGGGAAAAAAAGCAGTTATCATTAAAGGTTTAAATGTGCTCTTCAAACATAACTGAAAATCATTTAGAGATTCTTGTAAAAAAAGATGGCTGCTATGTCTGGGAAGTACTGTAATACTCATAAAATCTAGCTATGGGGTATTGAGGTCACTTCTTGCTCACAAGCTGCTCTATATGACGTCATGAAAAGTACCGAGATTGTATGTTGAATTCCTAATCGGTATCAAGTATTTGCGTACATTATTTTATTTATCCCACATAATTTTCATACCATTTACTATGTAATCAACTTACTTATGCACCTTTTTGGTCCATTTCACAATGGGAATAGAGACACTACCAAACTCCCAAGTATCATAAGGGGTGCTAGGAGTCTGAAAATATATGTGTCAGGCTGACCTGTGTTGTGAGACATGGGACTATATTTTACAGAAGAAGGTCTAGCAATGTTCTGATTGGTACACTGTGTCTTTGGGCATTTTGAGGAATGATTCAGACTGTTCATATCTAGATATATCATTGATTTTGGTACCTTGGGAAATAATACTGTGACAAGACAATGCATATATATGGTGAACCTGAGGTAAAGAAGATAACAAGTAGATGTTGCAAAGTGCACTTGTCAAAGAGGTGTGACAGCTTGACATAATATCCTATAGGCTGTAAGGAGAGCAGTTTAGTGATAGTTCATTACATAAAATAATATAATGACTATAAAACATTAGGGAAGAACTCTGTTCGAAAAAGATGTTCAGTATCAAGGTTAGAGAACTCATCTCACAGTTTTCATTTTTCCTCCTGTTTATCACAGAATCTGACAAGGTAAAGTAGGAATAAATACATCAGTGTAAAGCAAATTTGAATTTTATCTTTAGTTTTCATTTGTTTTATGATTATCCTGAAGATTTGAAGAACTCTGCAATCCTGCAATTTAGTTTCTCCCAACAGTCTGTTGAGATTATCCTGACTTTTTTTTTATTTTTTAGAAAGAATCACATTTGATGACCAGTATAAAGTTGGTTTAAAAACCTGAAAACAACAACAACAACAACAACAACACCAACAACAACAAACAACAAAAAAGCTTCCATCCATAGCAATCAAAGAAAGATCAACAGATTTTGGAATGAGGCTGGAGTAAGGTATGCTAAGTTGTTTCTTACATTCACCAAGTGACATAAACACAGTATATAATTACTGATGGGTCGTCTGTGCTTGAACCAGGGGTGGGAGTCAGTGAGACTGGAAGTGGTAGAAGAATGGGGGAAATCAAAAGAAGATCAAGGGGGAATTAATGTCTATAGGGCCAGTATTTCTGTTTCTACTCTAATAATCATAGGACTTCTCCCTCAAATACAGAATGCCATCTGCAGCTATACATATAAGAAACAGTCATTATCCTAGTGGATTCGATTCATTTCAAATGTTTTTAATGACCACATTTACTGACAGAGAAAGTAGTGCTGGAACAATTGTTCAGACCTTGCAGAATCTTTGGAGATAAAAAGTTTTAAAGGGACACTTCTGCTCAAATCACTGGCCCGACAGGGACCCACCTAGAGCCCTCAGGACCCAGGAACTGAAGAGCAGCCTGGGACAGAATACTCCCACTTTCTATCTGTGCACCAGAGCTGAGCCTGTGCCAAAGTTCTCCGTACCCAAATCCAGCCAGGATAGAGCTGGCCTCCCAAAAGTGATGACACACCTGAGAGCACAGGTAAGACCACCACTTCTGCTCAAATACCTGGGCAAAGAGGGACCCACCCAGAGCCCTCAAGACACAGGAACCTAGAAGCAGCCTGGGTCAGAATTTTTCTGGTTTCCTGGAGCTGGCCTTGTGCCAGAGCTCTCCATACCCAAATTCTGCCCAGAGAGAACTGGTCTCCCAGGATTACTGACACACAGGCTTACAGGAGGGACAAGTGACAATCAGAGACAACAAGACCAGCTAATACCAGAGATAATGAGATGGCGAGAGGCACGTGCAAAAACTTAAGCAAAAGAAACCAAGGTCACTTGGCATCATCAGAACACAGTTCTCCCACCACAGCAAGCCCTGATACCCCGACATACTGGAAAAACAAGATTTGGATTTAAAAATCACATCTCAGGATGAGGATAGAAGACGTTAAGAAGAAAATAAATAACTCAATAAAAGAAATACAGGAGAGCACAGATAAACAGGTAGAAGGCAGTAAAGGAAAACACAAAAATCCCTTAAAGAAATTAAAGACTTTTTAGAATTTAATAAAAATGAAGGCACAACATACCAAAACTTATGGGACTCAATAAAGGTAGTGCGTAAAGGAAAAGTCATAGCTTTGAGTGCCTCCGAAAAGAAACTGGAGAGAGTATACACTAGCAGCCTGACACCATGCCTAAAAGCCCTAGAACAAAAGGAAGCAAATACACCCAAGAGGAGTAAAGGGCAGGTAATAATCAAACTCAGGACTAATATCAACCAAGTAGAAACAAAAAGAATTATACAAGAGTCAGCAAAACCAGGAGATGGTTCTTTGAGAAAATCAACAAGATAGATAAACCATTAGCCAGACTAGCCAGAGGGCATAGAGAGAGTATACAAAGTAACAAAATCAGAAATGAAAAGGAAGACAAAAGAACAGAAACCAATGAAATCCAGACAATCATCAGCTCCTACTACAAAAGCCTATACTCAACAAAACTGAAATATCTGGATGGAATGGACAATTTTCTAGACAGATACCAGGTAGCAAATGTAAATCACATTTTGTTTATCTGAATAATCTAAACATTCCCATAACTCCTAAAGAAATAGAAGCAGTTATTAAAAGTTTTCCAACCAATAAAAGCCCAGGACCAGATGGATTTAGTGCAGAATTCTATCAGACCTTCAAAGAAGACCTAATACCAATACTCTTCAAACTATTGAACAAAATAGAAATAGAAGCAACACTACCCAATTCCTTTTATGAAGCCACAATTATGCTTATATCTAAACCACACAAAGACCCAACAAATAAAGAGGACTTCAGACCAGTTTCTCTTATGAATATTGATGCAAAAATATTCAATAAACTTCTCACAAACTGAATCCGAGAACACATCAAATCGATCATCCATCATAATCAAGTAGGCTTCATCCCAGGGATGCAGGGATGGTTCATTATATGGAAATCCATCAATGTAATCCACTGTGTAAACAAACTCAAAGAAAAAAACACATGATCATTTCATTAGATGCTGAGAAAGCATTTGACAAATTCAACAAATTTATGTTAAAAGTCTTGGAAAGAACAGGAATTTAAGATCCATACCTAAACATAGTAAAAGCAATATACAGCAAACCAGTAGCCAACATCAAACTAAATGGAGAGAAACATGAAGCAATCCCACTAAAATCAGGGACAAGACAAGGCTGCCCACTCTCTCCTTACTTATTCAATATAGTACTGGAAGTCCTAGTCAGAACAATTAGAAAACAAAAGGAGATCAAAGGGAAACAAATCGCAAAGGAAGAAGTCAAAATATACTATTTGATATGATATGATATGATATGATATGATATGATATGATAGTATACTTAAGTGACCACAAAAATTCCACCAGAGTAATCTTAAATCTGATAAATAATTTCAGCAAAGTGACTGGATATAAATTGACTCTAACAAATCAGTAGCCTTCTTCTATTCAAAGGACAAAAAGGCTGAGAAAAAATTAGGGAAATGACACCGTATTGTGAAAATTGTCACAAATAATATAAAATACCTTGGTGTGACTTTAACCAAGTAAGTGACAGATCTAAATGCAAAGAACTTCAAGTCACTGAAGAAAGAAATTGAAGATCTCAGAAGGTGGAATGATCTCTCATGCTCATGGATTGGTAGGAATAATATAGCAAAAAAGGCCATCATACCAAAAGTAATCTCCAGATTCTATGCAATCTTCATCAAAATTCCAACTCACTTCTTCACAGAGTTAGAAAGAACAATTCTCAAATATATTTAGAATAATAAAATACCCAAGATAGCAAAAACTATTCTCAACAATAACAGAACATCTCAGGGAATCATCATCCATGACCTCAAGCTGTACTATAGAAGAGTAGTGATAAAAACTTCATGGTATTGGTACAGGGATAGACAGGTAGATCAATGGAATAGAATGAAGACCCAGAAATGAATCCACACAGCTATGGTCACTTGATCTTTGACAAAGAATCTAAAACCATCCAGTGGAAAAAAAGAGCATTTTCAACAAATGCTGGTTCAACTGGCAGTCAGCATGTAGAAGAATACAAATTGATCCATTCTTAACTTTTTGTACAAAGTTCAAGTCAAAGTGGGTTAAGGAACTTCACATAAAACCAGATACACTGAAACTAATAGAAGAGAAAGAGGGTAAGAACCTCAAACACATGGGCATAGGGGAAAATTTCCTGAACAGAACACCAATGGCTATGTTTTAAGAGCCTCCATCACATGTGACCTCATAGAATTGCAAAGTTTCTGTAAAGCGAAGGACACTGTCATTAGGACAAATTGCAACCAACAGATTGGGAAAAGATCTTTACCAATCCCGTATGTGGTAGAGGGCTAATATCCAATATATACAAAGAACTCAAGAATGTTAGACTCCAGAAAGCCAAATAACCCTATTTATAATGGGGTACAGAGTTAAACAAAGAATCCTCAACTGAAAAATATTGAATGACTGAGAAGCACCTAAAGAAATGTTCAACATCCTTAGTCCTCGGGGAAATGCAAATCAAAACAACCCTGAGATTCTACCAGTCAGAATGGCTAAGATCAAAAAGTCAGTTGATAGCAGATGGTGGCTGGGATGTGGAGAAAGAGGAACACTCCTCCATTGTTGGGACTGCAAGTTTTTACAACCACTCTGGAAATTAGTCTGACGGTTTCTCTTTTTTTTTAAAAAAAAAATATATTTTTATTTATTTAAGTTCACTGTAGCTGTCTTCAGACACACCAGAAGAGGGCATCAGATTTCATTGCAGACAGTTGTGAGCTACCATGTGGTTGCTGGGATTTGAACTCGGGACCTCTGGAAGAGCAGTCCATCCTCTTAAGCATTGAGCCATCTCTCCAGTCCCTGGGATTCCTCTTAAAATTGGCCATAATACTACCTGAGGACCCAGCTATACCAATCCTGATATATACCCAAAAGATGCTCCGACATGTAATAAGGAAAAATGCTCCACTATGTTTATAGCAGCCATGTTTATAATAACCAGAAACTGTAAACAGCTCAGATGTCCCTCAACAGAGGAATGGATACAGAAAATGTGCTACATTTACACAATGGAGTACTACTCAGCTATTAAAAACAATGACTTCATAAAATTCACAGGCAAATGGATGGATCTACAAAATATCATCCTGAGTGAGGTAACTCAATCACAAAAGAACACACATGATATGTACTCACTGATAAGTGGCTACTAGGCAAAGAGCTTGAAATACCTACAACTCAAGGACCCCATGAAGCTCAAAAGGAAGGATGACTATGCAGAGTGGATGTTTCAGTCTTACTAAGAAGCAGGAATAAAATAATCAAGGAATGTAGACAGTGGGCGGGACTTGGGAAGAAGAAAGGAAGGAGAGGTGAAAAAGAGGTGCAGAATCAGGTATGGGAGGAGATATAGAAAATGTAGGATATATACACAAGGTCAGAAAATTCAATAAATGTGTGCATCAATGGGGATGGGAAACTGGGGTTAGCAACCAGAAAGTCCTAGATGCCAGGAAAGCAAGAGCCTCCCAGGACCCAATGGGGATGACATTCGTTGAAATATCCAACAAGGGGAGGGAGAACCTTTCAAGACCACATCCAGAGGTTATACATAGCCCCCTTATTGAGGTATGTGGCCACCCACCCATTTCCAAAACTTAACCCAGAATTGCTCCTGAAATACAGGAACAAAGAGTGGAGCAGAGACTGAAGGAAAGGCCAACCAGAGACTGCCCAACCTGGGGATCTATCCCACATGCAGACACCAAAACTCAGATGCTAATGCTGATGCCAAGAAGTGCTTGCTGATAGGAGCCTGATATTTCTGTCTCCTGAGAGGCTTTGCAAGACCCTCACCAATATACATGCGGATGCTCAAAGCCAACCATCAGACTAATCACAGGAACCCCAATTGGAGGATTTAGGGGAAGGACTGAAGAAGCTGAAGTGTCCTTATCTGATCCTTAATAGGAGGGGAGTTCCTTGGTCCTGTGAAGGCTTGATGCCCCAGTGTAGAGGAATGCTAGGGTAGTGAGGTGGGAGTGGGTGAGTGGGTGGGGGAGCACCCTCATAGAATCAAGGTAAGGGGGGTATGGGATAGGGGGTTTGCAAAGGAAAGGTGATAACATTTGAAATGTAAGTTTTAAATATAGAGGCAGATGCAGCCAACCTTTGAACTGAGAACAGGGTCCCCAATGGTGGAGTTAGAGAAAGGATTGAAGGAGAGGAAGGGGTTTGGAACCCCATAAGGACAACAATATCAACCAAACAGAACTCCCAGGGACTAAACTACCATCTGAAGAGTACACATGGATAGACTCATGGCTCCATCTGCATATGTAGCAGAGGATGGACTTGTTGGGCACCAATGGGAGAAGCTCTTGGTCCTGCCAAGGCTCAATGCTCCGGTATAAGGGAATGTCAGGGTGGGGAGGTGGGAAGGAGTGTGTGGGTGGGTGAGGTAACACCCTCATAGAAACAGGGGGAGGGGGATGGGATTGGGGTTTATTGGATGGAAACAGGGAAAGGGGATGACATTTGAAATGTAAATAAAAATATCCAATTTTTAAAAATGTAAATTAAACACAAAAGCTTTAAAGGGGGAAAGGTTGCTTAGTTAACCCTTGTCTGAAACCAGTCGTATCAGATGAACTGATAAAATCTCAGGGTATCCGAATGTTCCTGGACCATTTGGAACCTGACGGGCTCACAAAGTTTACTTTCAGCACTCAGGATGTTATTGACATGTTTTTGCGATTCATTACAGAAGATAAAATTTCCTCCTGACACAATACTTTTATAAGAGTAAATCCCTTAGCAACCTTGGTCTACGGATGGTGTGAACAGGATACAGACTAGCCAGTTTATGAAACCCATGTAGAAACTTATTCTAAGCATTGACTGTGATCACTGACATGCCCACCAGTCGTGGCTTTAATTTTTTTTTTTTTTTTTTTGTAGACACCATAGAGACTCACTCTGATGTTTGGTCCACATAACTACCAATGGGCCATTTTAATTCTGTCCTCCTGAACCAACTACTGCACCAGCTACTGTGGCAGAACTGTACAGTGGTGCTAACCAGGGACTCAAGACTTCTTTGTTTTCTAATGAGCCTGTCAGCTAGGAAAATGCTTTGAGTACAAAATTAAAAAGAAACAGAGTAAGTAATTACTCAGCTCTGTAGTAGGCTAATGTTGACTCTGTACTCACAGTAAAGGACAGAGAAATAACATGATTTGCATTCACAATAGTAGGAGACATTTTATTTTATTTCTTGTATTTTTAAATGTTTTCTAAGTTTGCAAACAAACAAAAAGAAAGACAACTGCAAAATGGCATTTCGAAATTTGGTAGAGTATAAAAGAACAGATTAAATAGGTCCATAATCTTCCATCTATCTTCTATCATGAAGGTTCTTTGATGAAAAAATACACTTAGTAAGAAAACATACTCTTTAATCCAAATGATCTGGTCGTGGGCTTTTTGGTTTTTGTTTTGTTTTTATTTTAAATAAAACTTGGTATGTACCACTTTATTGTACAGAAATCAATCTGCCTCTGGCTCCTGGGTGCTGGAATTAAAGGTGTGTGTTGTTATATTCTGCAACACCAGGACTTTTCAAAGATGAATCAATCACAGAAAATTTTAAACATGGTGGTACTAGATCAGTCCGGCTTACATATCCTAAGAAGGGTTAAAAGATGAGAGTGATGTTCACTCAAGCAGAATGCACTAAACCTCCTATATTAGAGGCCAGTATCTCCTCCCTGCCTTCAAAGCACTGTGCTTCTCTACCAAGTGACTCTTCACTTTGCGTGTCTGGCCTTAAAGTACATGATAGGTCAAAATGATTTGCATTATTCCAAGAAGATAAAATGGTGTCAACAGGACCAGATGAAAGGTTAGGTAAAGGTAGCTGGCTGAGAGTCATGGTTGCATACCTTTCCCTTGGGACAAAAAGTAATGTGTCTATGAGGGTCTATTCCAGACTGAGGCAAGTGTCCCACAGAACTGGGGAACAGAGAGATGAGGGGCCATGAAGAACAGGATTAAATGAGAGGCAAATCTAGGAGAGCGGTCCTGCCCTGAAGGTGTGGCCTGAAGTAGGGTAAGGAGCTCACTCTGGGGTAAATAGTACTAGAGCTAAATGAAGGTTAAGAGTGGTTATGTAAGGACTGAGAAAGGTGGCTCACTGGTTAAGAGAATTGGTTACTCTTTCGGAGGATCCTAGCTTGACTTCTAGCACCCACATGGCAGCCTGCAGCCATTTATAACTACAATTCCAAGGAATCTGAAGACATTTTCAGGCCTCTGCAAGCACCAAATACTGAACTGGTGCCTAAACATAAACATACACAACACACACACACACACACACACACACACACACACACACACACACACACAAAATGATATATTAAAAGAAAGGGTCAGATATCTAATTTGTAGAGCACAATGTGAAGGAAAAATAAAGGTTGTCATGTGTGCTTATTTTATTTGTTTGTATTGTTGTTTATTGAAATTTCAATGCAGCAAGAAGGTCAATCCTAGGACCAGGTAAAGTTGGCCCTGCACAGCAGTGGTTAATCATTATAAAGAGAAGAGTATTCCTAGGTTTTCTATGCCCGCTCAATAGCTCACACAAGCATAGTGCAGGGACATGGGTATATTACAATTACAAGAATGAGAAGAATAGACCTTGGCAAAGTGGAATTAGAAAGTATGATCCCAGGAATGTAGACTTTTTTTTCAAGGTTGTTCAAGTGCTATATAGCTATTTAGAAGCAAGGACCGGTGGGCCCCTTTGATTCACAATATGCAGTCTTGCGGATGTCTGAAGGGGCAAGCAATCATTTTAAGTACTCCTCAGAATACAGCTCTGTAAGCCTTGAACTTCCCATGTATTTGCAAGTCTCATAATTTTCATTTTCACAAATACCAGTTCTGTCTCAAAAGCATCTATCCTGTGCCTTGCCCTTTTTGGACCTTACTAGCCTGAGAGTCACGGCCTAAGAAGCAGATTTGTAGACAACAGTACAGGAGACATTTTACACCTTTTTAAAATCTGTAAACGTGGAAAATAGGGATGGCACATTGTATCTCGCTCTCTGCTCAGAGGAATTCAAGGGTCCTTTCTATTTCTTACTCTGTGTAAAAATTCACACAAAGAGCTCTAGGGTGGATGCTATAAGTTGCTTCCATTCCTCCTTGCTCCCCCTGTCCTTTCTTTTTGTCACACAGCTAATCTGTTTTTCTAATTGGAGCTGGAGGGTGTTTCCTTGGTTCAGTGATAGTGGGCTTGATTATATAGTTTCATCCATAGAATACAGATTTTAAAAAAGAGAGCCCTAGGCTAATCCTCAAGGAATAGTGTGTTTCCGTTTGTTCATCTTTCATGTCTGGTAGGTAGTGGCGTGAGATAACACAACATGGGTAGTAGCCCAGGGTCAAAAAAGATGGATTAAAAGAACAGAAGCTGACCTCCAGTTGGAAGCTTGCTAAGTTCCGCCAAGCTAATCCTTAATCCTGTATGTGAACAAGAATAAATATATTTTGCACTACTAGTTCGTTATTAAGTAGCAACTGATGTGCCTTTTAGCTCCCTGTACCTTTAACTACTTACATGATGGCAAACCTTGAACTAGTTTATTATCTGTGAAAGAAATGGGACAGTGGAGTTCAAGGAGGTAGTTGGGACTGTCAGTGAGTGGTGGAACATTTACTCGGCATGCACAGGACCCTGGGCTCATCTCACTTCACATTAGGAGAAAAGAAACTTAGTGGGTTAGATTGCTGGATTAGACTGTACTTTAACACTATCATATTAATCCAGTTTACCTCTTACTCTCTGCGTCTTTTGTTTTTGGCCAATGGCAATAAACTGCCTCTCTTTTAGAAATGGCTATGCTGGCCAAATGAGTGATGCATTCAAAGTTCTCAGGACCACAACGGTTGTTATTGCAGTATTTGCATTTGAACACAGACTGTCCAAGTGAAGAAAATAGATAATAGAAGTAGGAACTGCTTCTGGAAGCAAAGTCTGTTTTGTATCAAGCATATTCAAAACAAATTAACAATGAAAGGAAAAGTGGTATGAGGTGGGAGGGATGGATAGCAAAAAAGTGCATAGCAGTAGTTTGGAACCCAGTGAATATTATATTATAACTAATCTCTAGGTATTCCCGGAGCATTACTTGAAATGGGGTGAAAGGCAAACTTATTTTTGGCATACTTTATTATTGACCGCTAAACAACAAATAGAATGAATAGATGACTAATTACTGAAAGTTCCAAACTAAAATGCTCTTACTTATTAGGGAGATGACTTCAGACCAACTGCCCTGGTTCCATGCTGATTGGAAAAGCAAATGAAAACTGACAGAACCAGAAGTCAGCAGCAATCAAGACACAAAATCTGTCCTTGGGTCACATCAGTGTTGGAATTTTTCCTTTGCAATAAGTTTAGCCTACCAAAATATCCGGGCATCTTTACTTCAAATACAGCTTCAACTGTGTTCTGTCAATCCTGCATTCTTAGTTAATTTTTCACAATTAAATGAGATAATGCATGGGAAAGTCACTCTGCAAAGCCTACTCTCCTGCTGGGCTACTTTAATTTAAATTGAATTGTGCACAGAATTAAACGCTTATCTGTTCCACTAGAGCAAATTATGAGATATCAAACATTGATTACAAAATCTGAAAAGTGAGCAGCCATGTGGGGCCTAGGAGAGGTGTAGTCTTTCCTTCTGGAACCATTCTTGTGGGGCTGGCAATGGTAACAAAGATGAGCACACGAAGACAAAGCACACTTTGGAAGTGTTTTCCCTGTCCAAGTATGTATCTGTCTAAGGAACCCACCAACTACTACTTAATTTCAATGTCATGAAAATAAAATTTAGACTTCATGAAATAAAATGCAACTTGCCACTTAAGTATCAAATAGTTCTTATTATGTTTGTACTTTCAGTTTCTCTGTGCAGAGTTTCACCTTAAAAATCAATGTTAGGATATAGCTACACAGATGATGTAAGCTAAGAATATCTTTTCTCACATGCCTGTGTGTGTGTGGTGTGTGTGTGTGTGTGTGAGTGTGTGTGCACGCACACACATATATGTGCATGTATGTGTTCTCTAACCCCTCCGAAGTACTTTCTATGATCTGTCTTAAACAATAGGCAGTCTTGAAAGAAAGAATATTGGAGAAAGTCACTTTAAAATAATTTCAGAGATAGAGCTCAATGGGTAAGCATGCACACTATTAAAACAGAGCTTGAGAAATTCCTATAACTATGTTAAACGTGGGAATGCTGTGTGTCACTATAATCCCAGTGTTGTGGAATAGAGACAGACAGGTTCTAAGAGCCCTCTGGACAGTAGGACAGTCTAGCCTGAACTGTGATGTTTATGTTCATTGAGAAATCCCCATCTTAAGGGACCAAATCAATAGAGGGACTAATGGCAATAGAGGAAGACACCAGACATCTTCTTTTTGGCTACACATCTCTCTCTCTATCTCTCACACACACACACACACACACACACACACACACACACACACACACACAGAGAGAGATGGGGGAGAGGGAGGAGAGAGAGAGAGAGAGAGAGAATATGGGGGGGGAGGGAGGAGAGAGAGAGAGAGAGAGAGAGTTTATGCTATAAACATACCTAATACACCACATACACATGCCCCTCACCCCTACACATACAGGTCATAGCTAAGTAACAGAAACCATTTCCCATTTGTGGTCCCTTTAGGAAATGGGTAAAGGTCCCAGGCTTAGCATAGGCTATGGTCTCCATGTTATGATTATGAGCAATCAGGTAGTAGATTCACTAAAATGGAATAATAGTAGTAGCTACCTCATGGGGATGTCATCAGCCTTTCATAAGGTACTTGATGGAAAGGGTTTAGGCCATTGTGGTGCTGGTGCTGATGGGACTCTTCTAGCCCTAGTCATTACTATAGTAACTGAGTGGTGAGGAAAACAATCAGGGTATCTGGAGTAAATGCAAAGGAAGGGGACAAATGACAGATGCCTTTGCATGCTGATAAAAAAAGAGGAAGAAAAACTCATTAATTTAAAAGAACTTAAATTCTGTGAGAATTCAATGCCAAGAGGGACTAAGTTCTTTTGAAGTTATAAAGGAAGTAAATTCTAAAATAATTAAAGGCAGACAGACCACAGAATGATTAAATCAGTGGAGAGAAAACAATCTTTTTAATGACATTAGAATGTTGCCATTCTTACATACCCATTACCCAGAGTTATTTTCTGTCTGATCACATGTCTTGAGATACTGTAGCATCAAGTCATGTAATTTTATTGAGAGTGTTTAATTTTATTTATTTATTATTGTGTGTGGGAAGCCTCACGAGTGACTCAGATGGAGATCACAGGGCAATTTATGGTTGAAAGCTTGTTCTTTCTTTTCATCATTTGGATTCTAAGGATCTAATTCAGGTCGTCAGGTTTGGTGGTAGGTACCTTCCCCACTGAGAGACTCCGCGCTGGCCCCTATCCTGTATATTTAAAATGGTCAAAATTACCTGTTAAAAATTAGCGAACATTTTTAGCCAATTGATAAGATTTTAATGGTAATCTCTTTTAAATGTGCCACTTTCTCTGAGTGCATGGTGGAAAACATCGTTTCTGAACCTTTGCCGCCCAAGCCCTGGGCACGGACCATCAAAGACTTTTCTGCTCGACACCTCACTGATCACACTGTGTCTGTTTCAAGCTCTGTGGAGTGCTTTTGACAACCTACATCCTGTCGGTGCCATGCAAATCATTTTCAGATACACTAGAAACTATGGATATTAGTTGGGCCAGCACCACACTACTCCCGCTTATTACAAAAAATTGGGCAATTTGCTTTGGTCGTGAGATTATTCCTACCCGTGCCAGAAACACACAGTCAGATCTGGCTCGCCTTTCTGTTTCATCTCTTGCCCATGTCGGGCAAAGCCTTTAGGAAGCATGGAAAGCTGCCACACTGAGGGTAAGCTTTCTGGATTGGCCTGTGCTTTGTGGCTGCACAAACCCCTGACAATAGCACACAGTGAAATCAAGCCAGCAGCCAGAGATTTCATTTTTCCGGGCAGGGTTGTGGGTCACTCAGCCCCTGCTGGTTATTTTATTCAAGTCTAAGGCAAAAGTCCAGAAATATCATTATTCCTTGGCTCCTCCAGGCATTGGGACATCATGGCCATAGCACACCGCTTGGGAAATGTCTTCACCCCGACTGTGAAAATAT
Source organism: Rattus rattus (assembly GCF_011064425.1). Classification (NCBI taxonomy): domain Eukaryota; kingdom Metazoa; phylum Chordata; class Mammalia; order Rodentia; family Muridae; genus Rattus; species Rattus rattus. Next base: position 120,506,986 of record NC_046159.1, read on the forward strand.
GACCCCTTTATTGCTGAAAAGTTTTGTTCAAAGCTTTCCAAAGTAAGGCGGCCATTCCAAAGGAGCTTTCATAGGGACCCTTTATCCCCTGGACAGTCTTTTTGAACTGGAGGGTAAATGTGAGACAGGGTGGAGAAGGATGTAGATAAAATAGGAACGGGAAAGTAATCAGGAATTTGGCAGCCAAATAAGCAGGGCTCCAGTATAATTATGAAACCTTCATTTGTGCTCTTAGACGCAAGAGGCATTACTTGGTCCCTCCTCCTTCCCCTCCTCCGTCCCTGACCTCCTTCCTTCTGGTTCTTTTCCTTTCTTCTTCATGCAGTTTCCCGTTGTAGGACATAGTTTTTGTCTGGATTACTTCATGGGGAGATTACTTCTATATAGCCAGTTTAGAAACTAAGTAATATGTGGTCGCAGGGTAGAAATAAGGTCGGATGATTGGCTCTTTGAGTCTTGAGTTCATGTACCATCTCATGTTGAACATATTTAGTATTTGTAGTTATTACATCATTTATGTGGAATGGAAGATCCTTGGATGATTTGTAGTTATTCTCTAATAATTTTATGTAATTAGATGATATATTAGTCTCAGAATTAAATATAACAAAGCAAGACAATGGCTTATGGCAACACTTTAACAAAAGACTGAGTGAAGTTCTCTCTAGAGACCTCCTCCATGCATTTCAGCAAGTTTAATTCATAAAGTCTATATCGAGTTAACACGATGTCTGGTGACCAAAGCAGGAGTGACTTCCACATTCAACACTGTGGGCACTTGGTGAAATATATGAATTTACTATGAAATTTAAATATTACAGTGGTTATATTTACTCACTTGTAGACAACAGCACTTCAACGGATAGCCAAACTGTTACTTCCAGTATACTGTTAAGCACATCACGTTTTGGAAAACATTCAATCTTGGATGGTTTCATGTAAAATCCACATTTTTATCAGGAGCAATATTTGAACTTAAGACCTCTGATGCAAATGCTGTTTAAATACATCAAAATTAACATCATTTAATGTAAACCATTTCCGTTTTTATCATCTGCGTATAAAAGCTACACAAATTTTGCAAACACTCCAATGTAGATAAACAGGTGCTGTGGTTTGACAAACACTGGAAGGAATATAGAAAGGTGGATTTCTTCTCCAGTCCGGACTTTGTTGAAAAGTTAACTGCATGATTTAGATAATCTTTTCTGTTCTTTCTAGCCCCAAGACTCATTCATAAAATGAGGCTAAACTATCTAGATCCCCTCCCAGTATAATTGCTTATTATTTTCTTTATTATTATGAAGAATATGCTATTTGGAGACTATATTGGTCTAAGTGGGCCGATTTATTTTAATATTCAAGGTCATAGAACAAAAGAACTAAACTTCTCAATCTGTACAGAAGAAGCAGCAGCTTGTGAAAGCCAATAAAAATGCAAGAAGTGTAAAGAACAGTATATTTAAAATGCTCCCTTAAGCAAGGAAGAAGAAATGTTCTCTGTGTTAGGAAAAGCATCCATTTCCTCAACTTTTCCTTTTATGGAGAAGAGTCTGGAGTGTGACTTAAAGTGCCTTCACCTAGCCCATGGACTCTGTCATCCAGTCTGGAGTCTTAGAGTAATACAGCAGCATTTCTCCACTTTAACTGGGGATTAATAGTTCCAACGTTATTCAAATTTATATCTTCCTTTCCTTCTAAGTGGTAGTAAATCTGTCATTTTTTCTTTTTTTGATAAAAGCTCTGGTTATGTTGTCCAGGTTGGTTTTGAACATGTTATCCTCCTGTATCAACCTTCTGAGTTGCTGCAATTATAAACTTATATCACTGTGCATGGTAGTTTTTAAATATTACATTGTAAATGAGAGTGCAGTGAAATTGCTGAACTGGGCCACCCTGTGGGTAGGAGGAAAGGTTTTTTTGGGGAGTCAACTGCCAAGACTTTCTCTGGGCAGGAGCGAAAAGAAGAGCAAAATGACAGCTAATCAAGTGGATTTTATATGACAATCAGCAGGGTGGGGTCTTAGAGCCGATATAAGTTCTTTGGATTTGACAGGGAAGTAGAGGCTCTTGCCTGGGGTAGTGAACTTTTGGGGAGGCTCACAGTGGTTTAAGGTAGGCTCGTAGGAAGCAGAAACTTGACTTTATGTCTCTGTTCACCTAACAACAATCCTAATGTTTATCTGGTCAAAGTCCTTAGGTTTAGGACATTTCCACCAGCACTGCCACGTGGGGGCTCTGCTTTGGATCTAACACACAAGACAAGGCTTTTTAGTTCCTATTTCTAGTTCCTATTCTTAGCATGATTTTTTTTTCTTTTGCACAAAGTGGCCAGTGTATGCTTTCTAAAGAAAGAAGAATATATAGATTTATAAATCATAAGGAGAGTTTTCAGTTGCCCAAAATAACTAATAACACGACATCATAAATGTGGTTCAGAAGCAAAAAAAGAAAGTCTCTGATCATGAGTATTGTTGAAGATGGTGGCATTTTGCAAACATTAAGGCTCTATAGCTCACACTCTCTTTGAACTTACAGAAATCCTATTGACTCAGTAGCCTCCCAAAGAGCTGGAATATAGGTGTGTGTCACTATACATAGCTCTGAAGAAGTTTTTAAATCATGGATTCCAGGGGCTGGAGAGATATGCTTGTTCCTCAACAGTGAAGAGCATGCGCTGTTCTTGCAATGGACCTGAGCTTGATTCCAAGCACCCATGTTGCGTGGTTTCCAATTTTCTATTACCTCAGTGCCAGGAAATCAATGTGTTTGACCTCCGTGGGCACCTATACCATGTGTATGTGATCCAGGAATACAACACAATTAAAAACAAAACAGATGCTTAGAAAGCGAAAAGTACATAGATTCTGAAATTTCCTCCTATAAATGCTTGCTTGCCTGTGCTTAGAGGCTCCATATATAGCTTAAGTTCTGTAACTGCTTTGTATAGTTCTCAGGTTTAGGGGATATAGCAAATCAAGTAATAGCTAAAAATATGAGTGCTAATTGCGTGCCTCACTTAGACTCATGTGATCTATATATCTCAGAACCTTGCTTACTTTGTCTCAACAGGGACTAAACACAAGTTGCCAATCTCCTAAAAAACAATCCCAATATTTTTCATTCTTGGTGAACTTTGGAATGAATGAGTAAATTTTTTAAATTGAATTACATGATATGTTAAATATTATCTGTAACACAGAGATATAGAGCACCATGTTTTTCCTCATCTGGAAAAATCCAGGAATATTAGTAGTAACAATCGAAGAGACTGCTACTTTATCTCTTGACAAAAATACATGATTACCATGGTAACTACTGAGATGGGACAAGATGTCTTTTTAGAGGCAGAGAATAGAACCAAGCATCAGCTGGCAGAGAAGTGTTGTAACTACCCACAAGTGTTAATTTTAGCTGTATTTGTATAAACTCAGGTCATTTTAGTTGAGACATCTAAATTATTTCAGACACGTGGCATAGAAACTGCACATTAAATACTTACATGATAGCTTTGCAGTCACATGAATTAATTTTTTTCTAATTAAGTCACCTGACCAAGAGAAATCAAGAAAGTTTTGTCACATGAAGCAACAAAAACATAGGAACAAAAACTGACATATTTTTCTTTATGATAGTGGCAATTTTAGCAACTCAGGTAGAAGGACGACTTACTACCTAAAATACTTTGTGTATATGATATTATTCATTCCACAGCAGAATCACACACTGGGTCCTATTGTTTGCCCATTTCATGAAAGATGACATTTAGCTTCTGAGAGGTTAAGTAATTTACCTACTATCATATAGCCTGCACACACTAGAGCTAAAAGGAAATCCCTTAGTGTTTTCAAGAATTCTGCCTCCAAAATGATATAATAGGTAACATAAGGGAGAGCAACTGCAGTCTTTATAAGCCAATATTCTCCCTCAGAGAACACCAACACCTCTGTAGAAAAGTGTCTGTTCCTTACATCTTTCTAAAAGGGACAAGAGTGAGTGAGTGATCTTGTTATTCCTCAAATTACCCTCCACTATCTCTAATTTACTGATGATTCTCAGCTATGTAGTCATGCAACAGATATTATAGTACATAAACAAATACTAAGCATTTTTCTTACTGTACATGTAAAGACACAGGAAACTTATGTATTACAACAGCTCATAATCTAATGAGAAGGGATGAATTGCATTATGTTATGTATGGAGATGCACAATAAAAATAGATGTTTCCCAGTGTAGAAGTGGATAGAAACACCTTCAGAAGCGATGCTTAGATCTGGCCCTAATTTTAAGTACAACTACAATGGAAATAGGAGCTGAAGGATCCACCCTTTCATAGGAATGGAGTCACAAAATGGCTCGATGGTGGGTGTGAATAAAGCCCTGCAGAGCTGTATTTTAGTGGGCAAGGAAGAGAACCAGGAGTGAGTGGGAGAAACTGGTAGCAGACAGGAGCTATTAACACAATCAGTTCTAATTACTCAACACTTTGTGCCTGAAGCCGTGCCAAGAACATCACATTTATTATTTCATGAGGAAGTTTACAGCGGGGGAAATTGAAGCTCAGCTAGATGTGGCTTCCCTCAATTACCTGCCCTGGATATCGGCAGAGTTCATTTTAGCTCTGATTAGTCTCAAGGGATGTATTTGTTTTCTGTGCCTGGTACATAGGTGTTCAGAGGCTACTACTTTGTAAGCATTAGGAATCTGTTTCAAATGTTAAGCTGTCATGCGCAATGATCAGATTTCTACTGTGGAAGAATCTCTTGCAGCAACATAGTGGGAAAATTGAGCATGGAATAGGAATAAGGAACCACAGGAAGTCTAATAGTTAAGATGAGAAAAACAAAACATATGCCTAGGCCAGTGGTTCTCATAGTTAACTGCCCAGTGTAAGAATCACCCAATGCTGACACTGTAATGCCTGGATGCCATACTCAGCATGTACGGTGCAATTTGGTCTTTTCAAGTACTCCTAAGTGACTCTAGAAATCCAGTACTGAAAAACCTTGGCCTTGGCTAAGTCATGGGGTGAAGAAAGAAAGGGATCAGTATAAGTTTTATTTAGGAGTTTGTATATTGGACATGGTGATTTTGCAAGAAGCTAAAGGTAAAGGAAGCTATGAGGTAGACAGTTGAATTTTCTGTTTAGGAATTTGGGAAGATGGTGGCTGTAATGCCTAGGACTAAAATACGAGTGGGAGAATATTTAGAGTATCTTGAAAAAGTGGAATATAGCATAGTTATACACAACAATGAAATTTAAAATATAAAATTACAAATGTAAACAGTTACTTTTAATAAAAAAAGATAGTTCTGAAGTCTTTGAATTCTACCTCGATGACTTCTCTGTCTCTGCTGACTGCCACTGTGCCTTCTCTCTAGGCCGTCTTGCTGTGGCTGGAAGCTATATAGGTCAGGAAGAGTAGATCGATGGTTGTGGCAGGCTATCACATCTGTGATAGCATCAACGGCTTCAAAGCCTATTCACAAATGCTCTCAACATCCCCCAAGCTAAGAATTGCTCCTATTGACCATGTGAGGTTAATGATGAACAAAAGCATCTGCTTGTTTCATTAGCAAGCACTGACGTCCCACCAGCACTGGGTCACCAGGGTGAACGAGTGTTTAACATGGAGAATCCTATTCTGCCTGCACACTGGAATCATGTACTAAGTTTTAGAAGTCACTAGCTTGGGGTGAGATAGCTTAACAGGTATCAGAGTTAAATTCAATCCCCCAAATTCCCATGGTGGAAGAACACCAACTCCCACAAGTCCACCAGTTGTCCTCTAATCTCTGCACATATCATGGTATGCTAGCCTCCACATTAAAAAAAAAAAGCACTCATACTTTAATTGGGCTTACATCTTAAATGAACATGATTTTCCTAAGGAGTGTTGTCTTAGTTTGGGTTTTACTGCTGTGAACAGACACCATGACTAAGGCAACACTTATAAGGACAACATTTACAGGCTTACAGGTTCAGAGATTCAGTCCATTGTCACCAAGGCAGGAGCATGGCAGCATCCAGGCAGGCATGGTGCAGGAGGAGCTGAGAATTCTCCATTCTCATCTGAAGGCTGCTAGCAGAATACTGGCTTCCAGGCAGCTAGGATGAGGGTCTTAAAGCCCATGTCTACAGTGACACACCTACTTCAACAGGACCACACCTTCTAAGAGTGTCACTCCCTGGGCCCGTGAACCCCAGGTGAAAAGCAGTTCTATTGCATCTTCATGGACTTCTTGGCAAATGGATGATATTTAAATCTACGCTGTACTTGGTTTAGTTGAAATGGCCAGACAATGGTATCCTCTTTATGAAACTACCCCATATATTTACCCTGTTGTTAGTGTTTTTGACTTAGTGATTGAAAATCCATGCATAAACTTCTGGTTGTCAGTGGGGCTTATGCTACATTTATACTTGCTTTTCTCTTTTACTCTTTAGACAGAAATTAGCTGCCCAATTACTGCATTACAGTTGCAAGGTAACAGGCATATATTGGTTAATGCAGCCAATGGGATTTGATGTTGAGATTACTTTTAAAATGTTGGAAAGTCTAAAGGGAAAATAGTCTGGGCAGAAAACTCAGAAATAGGACAAAAAGAAATGCTTGTAGCGTGTTCAGGAAAAGTAGGGAAAAATTGTGATCAGTACTCAGGTGTTTGGACTATTTGGGAAACAGGGATTAACTAAGAGACAAGCCCCTAGCATGCCTGTGGGCATTGCATTAATTGACAATACCAACCCATGGTGGGATATCACAATTGTGTGATTCAGTCGCTGGAAGTGGAGGAAGGGAGCAGAGTAGCGACATATAATCATAGTGGTTTTGTTTTGCTTTTTTTTTTTATGAATGCATTTGATTTCCCATCTATGGGGGACCTACTTCTTGAACTGAGACTGAATAAACCGTTTCTCCCTTAACTTGCATTATTCAGAGTAGTTTGTCATAACCAGGAGAGGAGTAGCTAAGACAGTGGTGTTTCTCTTGAATTTTATACTTTGTTTTCCTGAGGAACACATTGTAAGTTTGGCGAAGCTGTTCAGTAGGGCAACAGACAGGAGACTTCCAACTGTAGAACAAGTAGAATAGCAAATTTCAGCAGTTGGCTGTGAAGCTACACAGCCTGAAAGAGTAATTGCACTGAGTTAACTCAGTATCGGTAACCTACACATCAAAACAATGGTGGCATTTGTGAATCACAATTCTTTGTATTTGAGACAATATTCATTCATTGGAAACAATTTTCATAGAGGATCTGATGTGAGGTCACCTATTAATGACACTGGTCTATTAATGATTTTGGTAATAATTTTGTTTATATATACATATATATATAATACATATAAAGCACTGGGTAATAAGCTTATTATCTATCTATCTATCTATCATCTATCTATCTATCTATCTATCTATCTATTCATCTATATCTATCTATCTATATCTCATCTCTATTTTTTTCTAATCAGACTTAAATACAGTCAGAGATTTAAATAATTAAGGTCTTATGAAAGCAAATTGGTTCTGTCAACATGTCATTCAAGACTTAGTCTTCAAAAAGATATATTGATACATCCTGCATAGTCAATTTTCTCTGATGAGACTCCATCAGTAGTGATAAAGGCACAAGTATTTAGAGAACTGTATTCATGATTAGCTAGATACAGGGGGTGGTGTTCTACACTAATATAAGAAAGTGCTTACGTGAGGTATCTGTCTGGAGTTCGAGAGTTAGCATGCTGTTTCAGATGTTCTATTCTTACGTGAGTATTCCAGAAAACATTCACTAGGTTTCGTCTCTTTTTTATTATGATGTTCACTTTCATGAATGTAAAGCAACTTAGGACTCAGAAGCTTTCTGCTGCTGAGGGTTTCATTCAGCTGATATTGAAACATTTTTCATCTCTTGCTTGCTCTCAGGCTTTAGAGAGTTACAGTAACAGCGACAGGATCATTGCTCTGAATAAAAAATGTAGGCATTTGTTTTTTAACATCACCAATTGGATGGGTCCCTCTCTTACTGAGCAATGGAAACGGGGTTTGAACTTCGAGGAATGATGTCATTCAGGATTTCCTCTGCATCAAACAGAACCAGCTGTCTTGTAAGGGTGGTCTTAATGAACATCTGGAAATTAACATAGTTGTTTCCACATTTGTTCTCTCTGTTGACCCCATTCAGGTTTCCAGTGAGGAAGTCCCCAGTGGTTGGAATGGGGCTTTTATAGGCTCTTTAACCTAAAGATGTGATTTCATGGAGAAGAGGTGGTCAGTTGTCCCTGATAATCTTTTTAGGTCCAGAATGGTTCTTTAAAGTATTTCTTTCACTAGCCACTGACCTTTAAGATGTGTATAAATAACACATCTTAATAAGCTTCCTTGATCTACATTCTGCAAAGACTCAGACCTTGATTGGCACTGTGAAGCAGAGAAACTAGTTTAAACTGAATTGCAGTAAATTGACATTACTATTTCATAATCTTTAGCCCTGGGATTCTCTCTTCCTCTCTTTTCCTTTCATTCTCTCTGTCTCTCTCTCTATCTCAACTTTGAGACATGTCTCATCATGTACTTCAAGTTAGCCTTGAATTCACTATTTATCCCAGGCCTGAATTGGACAGTTGAATTTACAATTCTCCTGCCTCAGTATTCTGACTATTGGAGTTATAGGTGTACCTTACAATGCCTGGCAACCTTCAGATTTTAAGGTTATTCTTCAAGAATAATTTTAACTTGAATATAAAAAAGACTAGCCAAATTTTACACAGAATCACCTTTTTTTTTTGTTCTGCAACATTATTTCACTATTTCTTACCTTTCCCTGTTTTTAATATATCATTTTTATACTGTTTCAGGAGATTCAGCTAGATATCACATTTTAGGACATGCGAAGTTTTTAGTCTTCATAAAAGAAAATTTAGATGTTTGCAATATTAAAGGAAGACAACCTAATCAAGAAAGAGCCTCTATATTTCCCACTTCACAATCCCAACTTAGAGATTAGTGGAGTCAGGGAAAGGAGAGAGAAGCAACTATTGATGCAGCTGTCCACTGTTCTGGAAGGCTGATCAATTAGATATAATTCCTTGATTTAGCAATTTCTACCAATGTTTAATGAATCCCCAGCGTCCTTTTGCATCTGGCTGCCCAACAGCTCTTCAGATTACCATTTTATTAACACATTTAGATCACCGTGGCGGAAGTATTTTCATAAAGGAATATAAGAGCCTCCTGACATTAGCCAATTGAACAAACCACACCCTAGCAAGTTATGGCGGAGAGATGGCTTGTCTGAGGACTGCTTATGTATCCGTGTCTTTATCTAATACAATAACATCCCAAGACATTTTAATGCCATTTGGATTTAGACTAGTGATACTTAAATCGGTGGCTTGGTAATTTTGCTTGCTAGAATGCTATAATTCTCTATGATAATGTACGGGGAAATTAGAAACTTAAAGTAAAAGAGGTATGAGAGAAGTGAAAAGATGAAAAATTTGTAAATAATCTGAAAGAAGAGAGCAGAGGTCTGTGGTCAGTCTAATCTCCAACCGTCTTACATAGTAGTTACTACGTCTTCCCTTCATTTTCCATCAGCAAGTTTATTATCCACTATAAAATGTGCACACAGGGACCTAGGTTAGGTTTTTGGCATACTCCATCTGACTTCTAATTTTTATGATCTATTCTCCTTCTCCCAAATGATCCCCTCTTCCCAACTGCCTAACTTCCCCACTGTCATCATATTTCTGTGGATTTTATAATTGGGATGCTCCCTTTCATGTGGAAATGTGGCTGGTACCTCTTTGGAAAGAAGAGAAGACTAATTGGCAACTTTGGCAATCACTTGCCTTGAGTCTAGCAGGAAGGGATGGTTCCTGGCAGGGAAAAGCCAAATTCTCGAATCCTCAAGCTGTCATGTAGCAGATGCACATCCAAAAGAGAGAACAAAGGACCTTCTGGAGTGAAGTTGAGACTTCTGGGTAGATTGTCAGTGGGAAGGGACTCTGACTCCTTCACTGCTCACCTCTGTGAGTCCAGACTTTCTATGCCCCACATTCCTCTCAGACCTCACACCTCCACCTGCTGAGAAAATATGACTCTAAATGGGACACCTATGGATGCAACCTTGAAATTTCACTGTGACCGCATGATGGCAGCTTTCCTGCTGAGATAATTGCATTCAGTGGTGTCAAGTGCTTTCCACCTGCCTTCCACTCTGGCATTGCAATTACTAATATGGCCCTGTGCTTAGTGCTACTAAATTCATAGATGCCTGTGACTGTTTTTTGGCTCCACGTATTGGCAAAGGGCCAGCATGTAATATATGAAGTCAACAACATATTTCCTGGCACTTGGTCTCTGCTGTGATACTGGTTTCTTCGTTATCCTCTGGCCTTTATTGAGGTGACGTAAGAGACACAGCATGAAGGATTTCCAAGTATTGTTGATAGTCTTATTTTTAGAGAGCTAATTCTAATAAACTATATTAGACTTTGAAACGGTATCTTACCCCAAGTACTTCTTATGAATCTTTATTTATCACTTCTATTGGCTAAATGGTCATTAAATATTACTGATAAATATCGCTTTTTTTCACCTCACCTAGCCTCTGTAGCCTACCTTTGTTCCTCCTAGTCTGATATTATCGAACTATATTGAATCACATCTCTGATACAAACCCAACGTCTTAGCAGTGTGCCCAGAGTAAAATCCAGTCCCTTCACTTACAATGCCTTCCCGGACCTGGTCCAGCACCCACCTCCTAACCTCCATGCCTGTTTTTTTTTTTTTTTTTCCTTGCCCACAGTGAGTTCACTGCCACTTGCAAGGCATGCTCCCCTCAGTAGTAGCTTTGACTAGCTATTTCTTTGGTCTCTTTTGCTTTTTCCTGACAGAATGACATGGTTCCGTTTCTTGATTCTCCCCTCAACCTTTTCTCTCTAATACTTTTATTCTCACTGGTATTCATCACTAGATACTTACTTAGTTCTCTTATTTAAATTTCTTCTGCTATAATTTAGGTTTTATTTCTCATGACTTCCATATGTTGCCCTGCAGACTTTCTTCTTTCTGCTATTATGTTTTGCATTCTTTGAAGTAATCACTTTAAATTCTTTTCTCAAAGGTATTCCTTTGATTGATTACTTATCCTTCAAGATCCTACTTCCATAGACCAAAAATATATTTAAAAAAAAATTTATGTTCCCTTAGATGAGAAGAAGAGACTGACTGAAAATATTGAGGGAGCAAGGGAAGGCAGGCATGCACTGGGACTGGTTACCTGGTAAAATACTGGACAACCAAAAGTAAAAAACATTATTTGATACAAACAAAGGAGAGGTAATTCTCTAACCAGAACAGATGAGCTATTAGAGCATGGAATAGTAGTTCTGGCTTTATTTTCAACATGGGCATAACTCTTAAAAATTTACATTTTGTTATATGTTGGGGCATCTTTTGAGTGTATAGCTGGGTCCTCAGGTAGTTCAATGTCCAATTTTCTGAGGAACCTCCAGACTGATTTCCAGAATGGTTGTACCAGTCTGCAATCCGACCAACAATGGAGGAGTGTTCCTCTTTCTCCACATCCTTGCCAGCATCTGCTGTCACCTGAGTTTTTGATCTTAGCCATTCTCACTGGTGTGAGGTGGAATCTTAGGGTTGTTTTGATTTGCATTTCCCTTATGACTAAAGATTTCTTTAGGTGTTTCTCAGCCATTCAGCATTCCTCAGCTGTGAATTCTGTGATTAGCTCTGAACCCCATTTTTAATAGGGTTATTTGTCTCCCTGCAGTCTAACTTCGTGAGTTTTTTGTATATTTTGGATATAAGCCCTTTCTTTATCAGTTGTAGGATTGGTAAAGATCTTTTCCCAATCTGTTGGCTGCCGTTTTGTCCTAACAACAGTGTCCTTTGCCTTACAGAAGCTTTGCAGTTTTATGAGATCCCATTTGTCTAATAAATATCTGAGCATTTCTTAGTTTTAAAAAAAAATTTACATTTTTTTCTCATTTGGGGAACTTCCTCCCTGTATCTACCTGTTTATTGTCTATCCATAAGTATTACTGGTCAACAATCATTTAAAGTAAGGATAAGAAGTATTTGTCTTACTTACATCTTTTGATCTTTACTGATTAAGGACCATATTAAACATTGTAGCAAGTATTACTGGTCAACAATCATTTAAAGTAAGGATAAGAAGTATTGGTCTTACTTACATCTTTTGATCTTTACTGATTAAGGACCATATTAAACATTGTAGCCATAGTTGTAATAGTTTCTTACAGGTCACAGCTTTTGTCCAAAGTTTGTCTAGACAAACAGATGAGTCAGAATGGCTATTATATAGTACATGTGACTTGATACAACTTTAACCTTAAAAATCAATAGGAGAATTCCACCCATCATGCCTACTTACAAATGGAATTAATTCGCCATTTTTCCATTAGTCAAGAGCTCAGCTAGAACTAAACTCTTACTACTATGGATAAGAACAATAGGCTTTATTTTTGTTCTTTCCTAAAATGTATGAAAACTTAGTGCCTTAAAAGCTTTTATTTTCAGGAAATTTAATCACCATCGTATAAAAGTTATAAAGCATTTAACTTTTGCTATTCTGTGCAAATTGACATTTACAAATGAAGAAATTAGATTATTCTTAGTATTTCGTGAGAAATCAGATACTATTATTTGATAACTTCTATATTTGATAATTTCAAATATATTAAGCTCTTTTTTAGTCCTTAGAAAATTTCCGTCTTTCCTTTTTGCTTTGTGAACTAATAGACTTTGTATTTTTAAAATAATTTTGGACTGGATGGGATGCTTAAGCCTGGAATGTCAGCACTTTGGAGGTCAAGGCAGAAAGGTCAAGAGTCCAAAGAGAGCAAGTGCTGCACTGTGAGTTCTAGGCCAGCTTGGGCTATATAAAAGGCTAAATAAAAATTATTTTTGCTTATCACATCAAGATCACCAGGAACAAAACACATAAACAAGGTAATGGTTTAACTTTTATTTTCTGAAATTAAAATATAATGACATAATTTTTTTCTTTTCCTTTTCTCCCCATGACCTCTCTTCCCAGGTACCTTTCCTTGGTTTCTCTGAAACTCATAACCTCTGGGTTCTTTTTAATTATGGTCATATATATTCCTAAATATATAAATATACTCTTCTTAGTATGCAATATTTGTTCAAATATGGCTACAGGGCTAATCACTCTGTATTGGATAACCAACTGGATAACTCTTCCCTGGGGAATACTATTTTAGTCTACTCTCAGCATCCCTTAGCTGTCTATAGTTCTTTTGGACCTAGAGTCCAAATCTTACAAGATTTTCCCCTTCCATGTTATTGTGTCTGTTAGTGTTTTTCTTGTTTGGGTCATGCTTAGACAGGCGTATTGTAGAAACTTCATGGGTATAGCTTCCTTGAAATCTCTCGGAAGTATGGTCTCATGTCACTGCAATGCTGATTATTTTTCTAGATCAAGTTATAATTTTTTACCAGTATACTTTTGATCATTCAATTTGAGTGAACTAAACTTAAAACCCTTTTTATTGAAAAAAGTTCTTTAAATAGTATGAACAATGAACAAATTCTCACTACATTTTAGTGAAAGAGGTCAATGTTTAATTCTTGTGTGTGTGTGTGTGTGTGTGTGTGTGTGTGTGTGTGTGTGTGTGTGTACAGTTGCCACAGCACAAATATTATGATCAGAGAATAAGTGGCTAAAGTTGGTTCTCTTTTTATTGTATGGGTTCTGGGGATTGAAAAGTTGCCAGGCTTACAGGGAGATGCTTTTACACACCGACCCATCTTGTTGGCCTCAGTAATTACATGTTATAATATTAAATCAATTTATAAAATGAAATGCTGTGGATAAACCATGATTTCAATACTTTATATTATACATGCAAAATTTACATCATCCCAAAAGGTTCTATCTGTTATTTGAAAAAGTATTATCTGTGGAGGATTTACTAAAGAGTCAGATCTTTGAAAGACTCCAAGCTAGAGACTGACATAATTAAAAGTCACAGAAGCAGCTGAAGAGTATTATGATGAAGCAAATAGTTACCAAATAAGAAGTGATGCTCATTAAAAATAGGGCGATGATATCCATGAAGCATACATCCACCAAACACATTCTGAAGCTAAAATCAGATACGAGGCTGCAATGTGCAAGGTGAACCAGAGGCAGGTATCATGGACAACCCAGACTTGTGGTTTAAGCAACTAAGTGATGGTACCAGCCAGTAAAATATGGAATTCCAAACAGAAGTATGTTGCAAGCAGTTGGATGAAATTCATGATTCCCATTTGGGTCTTTTCTGCTAAATACCTTTGAAGTCATAGAGAGGTTCCCATACCAGGGCAGAGTTTAGAATTATAGCATGAACCAAAGTACTTCTCAGGCTTCTGTGAGCCTCAGAATTTCATATGTAATTGTTAAGACATAGGGATTCTGAACTCATAAAATCTGGTGATAGAGGAGAGATAATTGGAATTTTAAAATTGTATCTATGTGATATTCCTATTGGTTTGAAGATCTATCATGAAAACCAGTAAGGTTAAGTATTATATGTTGAGGTCACTGTCATGAGTTCTGTCCTGCAGATAATCTGAAACCTTTCAAATGGATGAGATTACAGAAGGAGGATAGTACATATCAATAAAAATCCTGAATTAAGTTTTAGTGAAATTCAAAGTTTCAGTATACGTAGAGATATAGCATGTGACAGACAGAAAAGGTGAGGTTGAAGAGTATATCTGTGGATATATAGAATCCTATGGAGAGCTTGAGATACATGACTGAAGAGTATGGGCTACTTAAGGTGAAAGGCCCTATTCCTCCCACCTGATTACTTACATAATTTTTTTTATATATCTCTGGAACTGTTGTGGCAGGCTATGCTAAAAAAATGAATAATGTATTTTCTTTTTTCCCTTTTATAAAAAAATTTATTTTTTCTTGAATATTTTATGTATTTACATTTCAAATGTTGTCTGCTTGTTCCCCTTCTATATTTCCTCCCCCTGCTTCTGTGAGGATGCTCCCACTCCCACCTACCCACCTCCACCTCAATGCCCTGGTATTACCCTACACTGGAAAAACAAGCCTTCACAGGACCAAGGGCTTTTCCTCCTACTGATGCTGGAAAATGCCATCCTCTGCTACATATTCAGCTGGAGTCATGGTTCCTCCATGTGTACTCATTGGTTGGTGGTTTAGTCCCTGGGAGCTCTGGTGGGGTCTGGTTGGTTGATATTGTTCTTCCTATGGTGTTGCAAATTCCTTCAGCTCCTTCAGTCTTTTCTCTAACTCCTCCATTAGGGTGGGTTCCTTTGTTCATTCCAATGATCAGCTGCAAGCATGCTCATCTGTATCAGTAGGACTCTGGAAGAGCCTCTTAGGAGACACCCATATCTGTCTCCTGTCAGCAAGCACTTCTTGGCATCAGCAATAGTAACTGGGTTTGGTGGCCGCATATGGGATGGATACCCAGGTGGGGCAGTCAGTCTCTGGATGATCAAAATGTACTTTCTAAACAAATACTACCACATGGGCCTGGAAACTCCATTTGCTTTTTGCTTCCCTCAGATAAAAGTTATGAGGCTAAATTATGATGTAAGAGCTTAGAAATTTAAGTTTGTTGAGGGAATGGGCACATCTCTTAGAAGGATTACATAAATCTACCGTTCAACCAAGAGAATTTCAGCATGTAGATAAAACTTGGTGTCAAGGAGTCAGTTCAGCTTCAGAGGACTCTGTTTATTATTATTATGCTTATTTTGGGGGTAAACTCTCTCTGACATCTATATGTCTAGAATTATAGTATTTACTATATATAATATTGGTAAATTGTTATGTGTTATTTGAACTCTCTAAGAAGCAAGATTCTTACATTCCTTCCCTCCCTTCCAATGGCCATTTCAGACACCTGCATGTTTGTCTCAGAGTTCTTCAGGCCCCTTGTCTGGGCATCAAGTTGCTTCCCCTAATGCTGTGACATGGAGGGATGAGAAAATCATGACCATGGTGTCCTTGAGAACATGCACAAGGTAGACCATTTCTAACCAATGCTCTATTTCTTATTCCATGATGTTGAGAGTGTCTAATGAAAGACCCCTGGGGAGGGGAGACCCTCACTCAAGTCTCAGGATGACGCAACCCCCCAAGAACTACGAGAGACTATCCTTGCTGTAATTACACGAGGTTTATTGACAGGAAACAGCACGCTGGGGTTGAGACTCGTATCCCATACAGGGGTAGAGGAGTTTGACTCCGAGTAGCTGGGAGAAGGGGTATTTAAAGGAAGAAAACATAACCCAAGTGGGTAGGGAGGGCATCATTGGAAACTCCCTGTTTCTCAAGATTGTTCTCAAGACTTTAATCTAACTTTTGTGGCCAGCCAGTTCCTGGAATAGAGTTGCTGAACCGGCTGGTGTAATCATCAGTTCTGTGGTCAGTCAAGTTCCTGGAACAGAGTCACTGAACTTGCTAACCTACATTTTTGGCTCTACTCTGTTTGCTTGGGGGTCTGAATTTTTTCCTGGTCTTTCATTTCCCCACTTCTAGTACCTAGTTCTAATCATAGAACTAGATTTCAGTATCTTCATATTGATTTTCTTGACCTTGATTTTCTTGACCTTGTAAAACATGATATTGCTGGCATACACCAAAATCTGAACAGCACTCACTCCTTCTCTAATAACGGTAACTTGTTTATTTAATACACACGGACCTATAATCAGAAGCAGAAGCAAAATTAAGAAGGGTCCCATAAGGGAAGATATCAGAGTAGTCATGCAAGGAGATCTACTAAACCAGCTATCGAACCATCCCTGATGCGCTTCTCTGTCTCTCTGTCTTTTGTCTAACCTTTCTGTAAGTTTACTCATGGAATCTTTAATTACTCCTGAATGGTCTACATAGAAGCAACATTCTTCCTGTAGTGTAGCACACAGACCTCCTTCTTTAAGGGATATCAGGTCTAATCTCTTATTTTGAAGGACTACCTCTGAGAGGGAGGTTAGGGATTCTTGAAGGTCAGCTAATAAGTCTTTTCTACTCTTTTTATATCTAAGTCAATGCAGCCCTCAATTCCCCATGAGTCTTGTGTTGCAGGGCAATAGCAGATGTCTAGTAGCTGCCCCTGCAGAACCTAAACTCAGCCTAAGAGTAATTCCCAATTCTCTTTTGTGTCTTACTAAGTCTTTAGCATCAGTATTCTAATCTGGGCACTATCTGAACCTACACACAAAAATCATGACTGCCTTTTAGAACTTCTAAACTTATACAGGTTGTGATCCCTGAGACACAGTCCCAAGTAGTGTTAGGAGTACTAACATATGCAATGCCTTCATAGTAAGGGGATGTTATATCATTTGAAATAGAAATCAAGCCTACCCCTGCACTTACAATTGGGGGACCTATCTTGATGGAACCCAGGGCAAACATAAAATTCTTGTTTCCAAAGCACACTCCTCAAGTGAGCATTACAGCAACCCCACCAGTCATGTCTCTGATGTATCCACTTATCTCTTGTGCAGGTCCAGGGAGCTTTTTGAAGATCTGAGTGTCCCTTTAGGTCCCAGCTCCCAGCCCCAACAGCTAGTACTCAGCTGACACTTGATGGCTGTTGGGGTGGTCAACAGCACCAGGTACGGTCCTTTCCAGTGAGGCTCAAGTGTCTGGACCCGATGTTGTCGTACGTGGACGGAGTCTCTGACCTGGAACTGGTGAGATGACTCATGGGTCCCTGGAGCATAGGCTGCTGCCAGCTGTGACCAGACTTCTTTCTGTATCACCTGTAGGTCTTTTTAGCCTGGCATGCAAGTCATTATTACTATGAAATGTTGGTTTAATAACATCGTCTAATACAGTCAGAGGAGCTGGGGTCCCATATGAGATCTCAAAGGGGGTAAGGCTGAATCTGGAAGGGGTATTTCTTGCTCTGAAGAGAGCAAAAGGGAAGGAGGGCCACCCAGTCTGCGCCAGTCTCCATGGTAAATTTGGTCAGGGTCTCTTTTAAAGTTCTAATCATTCTGTCCTGAACTTTGAGGTCTGTAGATACAATGTAATTTCCAATTGACCTCTAAATACTTGGCCACATGCTGGCTTACCTTGGCAATGAAAGCAGGGCTGTTGTCTGACCAGATTACCTTGTGCACTCCAAACTGGGGGACGATGTCTTCCAATATCTTCTTGATGACTACCAAGGCTGTGTCTTGCTTGGTGGGGAAAGCTTTTATCTATTCCTGAAAAGGTATCTACAAGCACTAGGAGATACTTGTAACCATATGTTCCTGGTTTTATCTCAGTGAAATTCACTTCAACTTCCCACTAAACTCCCTAGGTCTCTTTGCCCTGTTTGCTTGCTAAGCATTCACTTGCTGATATACCTTAAACTTTTCTACTATCTCTCTGGCTAAAATCCTAAAGTCTATTACATATACCTTAACTACTTGGATAAGTTTCTTATTCCCTAAATGAATCCATGTGTGTATTTGGCAAAGTGAGTCTTTTGTTTGTTCTCTGGGGAGTATAGCTTTCCCCTCAAGTTTGGCATTGTTCTTCCTTTTCTAAGCAGTTTGGGCCTTTTCTTCTGTTGTACATTCTAAGTGACACCATCCCTTAGTCTGATCCCAGTTCCCAATGGCTGTCTCTTGCACACCTGCAACAGGATAAGCTCCTGCATAGCCATTTCTCGAGCCACTTGATCTGCTTTGTTATTGCTTCACACCACTGAATCTCTTCCCTCCTGATGTCCTGGGCAATGAATAATATTCACAGTTGCTGGCTTCATCAGGGTATCCAAGAGATGGCATAGGCATCTGTGCTGATGTGCTGGGGACACCTGACTTTCATGAAGAGAACTGTTCCTGTCTGTAGACAAGGTAGCCTCGGCTTTCAGCAGAGGTTGATTGGTCAGTCGCAGAGGTCCTCCCTCCACTCATGGGCTTCTGCCAGTACTTGACACTTGTGCTGTGGTGGCTCTAGGTCAGGATTGGGCAGCAAGGTGACCAGATTGCCCCCAACAGGTGGAGAATCTAGTCCATGTCAGCTGATCAGTGGTCCCATCCTCTGGGATATTCCTTTCAAAGGCAAAGCGTTTTTGACTTTGGGGTACCCAACTCAGGCAGAAGAAAGCACCTTTTAAGTCTAAAACGGTGTACCAAATTCTGGAAGGTGGCAAAGAACTCAAAGTGTAGGGATTAGGCACAGTAGTGCTGAAGTCAGCCACTCTACCACAGTTTAAGTCCTGGATTGGGTGATAATTGTTAGTGCCCAACTGGCAGGAGTGGTATGTTCCAGGCAGAACAGCACTAAGCCAGACATCTCCCAGCATCAGGTACTGGTGCACTGAGACAGGGTCAGCCTGGGTCTTAAGCTCCACATATCCAGTCTGCAGATATGCATACACATGGCCTCACCCAGCCATTTCAGCCCACGCAAGCCATTGTGGAGAGCAAATTTTTCATGAGCAAGGGATAGGGGCAGTCAGGGATGACCATGAATTAGTGGATTACTTGGTCCACGCCAAGGTCCACTGTTCGAAGGGTAGTCCATGAGTATTGTTTGTTGCTGGTAGTTGCCTGTACCCAAGGTCTTTAGATGGATACTGGCCCACTTGGGCATTGGAGCACAGAGTGTTGGGCCCCTGTATCCACTTTTCATTGTTTCTACTCAGTCAATCTCTTCTCATAGCCTGAAAAGTTGTAGGTACAAAGTTCACTTGTATTACTATTAGTGTTAGTGCTAACAAGAAACAAAAATGTACTAGGTTGGTCAGGCTGAGTCAGGCAAACTCACCATCCTGTCTTAACCCTGGAAGTGATAGGATTACCAGTATGTACACCCTACTTTGCCTTATCTGCATTTAAGCAGTGATCTCAAGAAAACTTGACTTTCAATGCCCTTTGAATATTCTGTAACATCAAGGGAGCCATCCTGCCTCTTACTTGCTGGAGAGGTCAACAGTGTCTGTCATAATTACATGATTGAAACCTGCTTCTGACTGATGCCCCTGAGGGTGAAGGCAGAATTCTACATTCATTAGCTGTTTTCACTGACAGTTAAAGCTCAACGAGTGATCACTGCTGCATGGATACCAGATTATTATGGAGAATATTTTGGTAGATTTCATCAGTGATAGAATTCTTCTTAGCTTCTAATGCTTTTCCGACTCTATTAGCCTATGGGCCAAGACTACTGACATTTAGCAGGTAATATGTCTGCACAGAGAAATCACAAAGGAAACAGCTTCTGTCCAACATTGAAGACTACTAGCCATGTTTTCTGATGTTTCCTAGGTACCAGTCTGTCTTTTCATTCTCTGGAATGTGTCTGAAAAACCCTCTCTGTTTCATGGATGGAACAGTCTTCCAGCTTGTCCACCCACCTATCCTCTTGGCTGCCTGCCCACCTATTTGCCTGAGCTGTGTATCTAGCTTGATCTGCTCTTCTGACACATGGTAGCTTTTTTAACAGAATGAACTTCGCAGCATACAATCTGACCCACACTACCTCCAATTTTTGTAAAAGTTTCAACCACAGATAATACACTTAATGTGTCCTAAATCTCTGGTTACACAATAAATATAACAATCCATTTTAAAATAAATTTGCAAATTAAATCGGCAGCTATAATTAACTAGTTATAGAATTTCTGGTATGAAATTTATATATCACAGCCAATTCTTTCATGCTATGTCTCATTTCTTTCCAATGTATGCTTTTTAATAAATGTATACTGCATTTTATTAATGTTGAACAGTATAATAAACAGAATATCTTTGTCATTAATAATTCTTCTTGTCTACAAAATAGTATAATTGCAACCTAGATGGGCATAACTCTAATACTTGTCACTAAAGAATGTTTAGAAAAAGACCTCTCTGTTACCTCCAGCTCTGTCAGAATGCATTGTCTTTAGTCATGAACTAGTGTCTCCTGGATGGCACAAATGTTAGGAACTACTTTATGCTTTTGCACTGTTGATATGTTCTGCCTGAAAGTGAGAAATATGTACAGTAACACCAAGACTCTATTGATAAGAGTCATAATGTTGGCCCAATTCAATCAATCATAATGAATTTGTCAACAGATCCAAAAAAATCCATCTGTAGCATCTGATCCTATCTGAAAATCATACATCAACTGTGGCCTGGTTCAATGCAGGTGCTGAGTTCAGAAATGACCTACATATTATTAGCATTTTCTGTGCCACGAAAGCCATGTTTCAGGTTGTGCTGTATCAAAATAAGTCATTTGCTTTCTTCAGACTATCGAGGTACTCGATATGTGTTAGTGACTGCATGAAAAAAAATGCTCTGCACCTGCCCATTTTTAGATAGGTTACTAAAGTAAAATGTACCACTTCCTTCTCCACTATTCAATCAATGTTTCTGGGAAGCAAAACTGTTCAACATTATAATTGATGCTTCATATGGTAGGGTCAGGCCAGAGGTGGATTTACTGTGGCAGATGCACCTGAGTTGACTAACCTTTCATTTTCCTCAACTATTAATATATACATTTATGTACATGTATATTCCAGACTTAATTTAAAAATATTTCATTGTAGCTAGGCATGGTGGCCCACACCTGTGATCTCAGCACTTGGGTAGCAGAAGCAGCAGGGTCACTACAAGCTAAAGGCCATCCTGCGCTACATAGATAGTTGCAACTTAGCCTGGCTATAAACAAAACTCTTTCAAAACAGACTGAATTATAGTCATACTAGGTTAGAGATTTTATCGTGTCTATTTATCTAGTGCCTAAATAAATAACCGCATCCAACTGGTACGCTTTTTTCTTAGCTGACTGATATTACCTATCAATAACTCTTATAAAGAACCACATCCAACATGGTTAGTTTCAGATGAGTCATATAAACTATCAGAGCAGAATTCTTAAGATTGTCCAGTTCACTCTGTTTCTGAACAAGGAGTTCTTTTAACTGTCTCATAGGAAGTATCTGTTCAATCCCTGCATGGCTTCTACTACAGATCAGCAATTCACTGTTGCCTACAGATATTGGGAAATTTTAATTTAGTCAGCGAACAAAAGGATAAAACTAAACACTGGGAAAACTTGAAAAGACATTAGCAGCAAACTATAGGCTTTTGAGATGGACAGTGCTTTAGTACTTCAAGTTAACCCCGGAAACTCCACAATCAGTTGTTAGTCATGCTCTGGAATTTCTGGGGTTTTGCCTGATTCACTCTTACTTGACCTTTTCCTTGGCTAAATCGTTGTCTGGGTAAATGAATACCTTTCTCTGTACCATGCCAGACTGTGATGATGCCAGTCATGAGTAATACTTGGGCCCTGCTGATCCGATACCTTTCCATTCATGAACCTCAGACAGCTCCTAGATTTGTACAGGCATCATTCTATCCTCTAAATGACCTCTTCTCTGACATCGTTGGATGACTTTCATGCTTTTCTTCTTTCCCAAATACTTCAGTACATTTTCCCCATCCCCGTAATATCTACCCAACCTCCAGCAACTCAAGATCTGTTCCTGAATTAAGACCACAGTCTCTGCTTGCCCTATTTGTTCTTTCATCATTGCTGTCCTGAGGAAATTAGATGGAGATTTTCTTTTATTCACAATGTTTTCACTTATACTAGATCACTAACACACATATACAATGTTATTTCTCATGATAGAGAAAGACTCTTTGTCTCTCTCCTCTAATTCTGCTACTACCTAATGTTTGTTGTTCTTTTAGTAATGGAATTCTTTGGATTTATTATGCCATCTACCTCAGATGTCTCCCCTTCACATATTCTCATCAACCCATTCAGTGACTTTAACCTATATTATTACAGAGCATACTTTCTTGACATAGTTGCATGGCTAAGTGATCTCTGCTTCATTTTTAACCTAACATTTGCCCTGGTTGATTGCTATTTCCACCAGATATTTATTTCTTCTTGATGATATAGCTTATATCCAAAGAGTGCTGTGATCAACTCTTTTCCTCCTTGAACATACATGCCACATCTACCACCAAACACTAAGAAATAAAGTCTACTTCCCGCCCCCTGCTTCCCTGAATTGGGGCTGGGCTGAGTCTTCTGCTTTGAATTCTGCCTTGGTTTCTGCACAGTGGACCTGGCTTAACACATTATACTTGCTTGCTCCTTCCTTTCCCTCTATCATCAGTTTGTTTCACTGAAGTCTCTTTACATTCCTGAAGTCAAAGTTTCAATATTACTCTAGATGTAGTACTTGGATTTGGCCTTCTCTTTTCCATCTGAGTATCTTTCCTCAGAAATATAATTCATTCTCTAAAATATCTATTTCTTCATATGCAATATATATATATATATCACAGAGATACACACAGACACACAGAGAGTTAGTTCTGAGAGAGAGAGAGAGAGAGAGAGAGAGAGAGACTTTAAAGTTCTTCTCTGAAATCCAGATTTAATAACTCACTCAAATATCTTCTGAAACTTTCTCAAATTTAACACTTCCTAAAGAGTGCTAGTAACAATAAAATCCTCATCTGTCTAGTTACTTTCACTCCCTCCTTTTCCTTCTGCTCATCACTATCTACTTCAGTGTGTACCTTCACTACGTCTTTTATTCTGCCATTTATACCAACTTGGTCCAGGGCTTCATTCCTCCCTATTTCTGCAATAGTCCCATCTGCAGTGTCTGCTTCTAATCTTCCTCAACTCTCAACTCATACCCAAAACTTACAAGACTAGTCCTATTAAAAACTCTCAGACCTGCCCTTCTCCCTCAAAGCCCTCATGAGAATATGTATGACCTCTAAGGACCTAGGCATGGAAAGTCCACATTTGTAATCCTAGTACTCAGGAGACTAGGAGGCAAGATTGAAGTTTCTGAGCAGACTGGTCAGACTCCAGCTCACTCTGCATCAATTACACTCATTTCCTTGAACTCTCCTGGGTCTTCCCATCTTGGTGACCCTCAGAGGGCCTTTGTGATGGCCCCATGTTCAGAACTTGCTTCCTCCCAGTATCAGCCTTTCAGGTTGTTCTAGTTACTTCTCAGCCTGCCAACCCTTCTCTGGTTACCTGTTCTGAAAATTACAACTCCCCAGGACCATTGAACATTGGAATCCCATTCTCTGTTTTAATTCTTAGCACGATCAGTTACTGGGAAATAAAATATACAATTTTCTTACTAGTTATTCTGCCATTACATCATAATATACTTGATGAAAAAGAGAGTTTTGTATATTTTATAGGTTACTCTTTTTCAGCAACTAGAACACGTAGAAGATACGAAACACAAATAATTCTTCTAAAGTAAAACAATAAATAAAATTTTACTATCAGACAACATGGACATTTAATAAATATTTATTAAATTTATTAATGTGGTTCTTCCTAAACTAAAAAAAAAGAAATCAAGAGCCAATTTCCTTGCAGTAGACAGAGACACAAAATGATGAAAAATTCTTTCTTCATGGTTGTTCATTTTGTAAGTAGAATTATTGTGGGTCATTTTATAAGATCTCCATGTATGATATCTCATTTTTATCATGGATCGATTAGATTTCATATTCCTGAGTGGTATTCATGATAGAACTTAATAAAAATGAAGTCAAATAGTTCCCTTCCTTGTTTTCTTTCAGTGAAAAGTGCAGCTATATATTGAATTCACTCTGGTGAAAATCGTTTTTGTTCATGGAGACTGTACAGACATTAAAGGGTTCAGAAAAAAGTATGCCTAGAAAATTCAAGTGCTTTCCTCTCCCAACCCTTAGGATGGGGAAGGTGCCTCCTTAGTCTCTTGAGTCCCGTTGTTTTGGTGCCAAAATTTCCCCTTCCAATTCTCTTCTCTCCTCTTGACACCTATTTAAAACAGCCAAATGCTCAAGGAACTTCCCACATCCTCACAAGGGGAGGAAACTGTATATTCCATTTACTGTATTCTGGGTTATTTTTAGAAGAATTAAAGAATGGTTTTTGACAATAGCAAAATAGAGCTCTCTGAGAACTAGTTATTTAAACCCCTACTGAAGGCATCCTGACAAAAATTAGAGTTTATTAATTAGATAGCTTGAGGGAAGAATGGAATCTCGAGTCACCACCCCTGTGTGCCAAAATAAGTTGAAATCTTTAAACTTAGCCTTGTAATTAGAGGGTCCCAGTGGGAGAGAAAGAATGTAGCTGGTGATGTGCTGTTGTGAATAAAACTCGCAACAAGCCAAGTCCAAAGGGAAAGGGGGAAATGGAGTCATTGCAAACACGTGCAGATTTTTGTCTGCAAGAAGCCAGAGCAGGAAGTAGGAAAGGGCTGTTTTGAAAAACAGGAGGCTATGGCATTGTCTTCCCAGTTTATACTAAGGAGTTGGTGTTATTATCCACACAGAGGTTAAAAAGGAAAAGTTAAGTTGCCCCACCAAATTTTGAAGGATAAAGAGGCAGAGCAGAAAAATCGATTCAAATCGTTCCCATGCCCCAGGAGGCAATGTTTTCATCTGATAATTGGCACCGGAACGCTGGTGACTTTGCTGCAACTTCTAAAGTTCTCTAAAATAAAGCTCCACACTGCAGCTCTCATAAGGGAAAATGCTTATTTTTCCAATCTATGAGAGCTTTCAAATCATTTGCATTTTAAAGGTCTGAGGAATTTTAATCGCTGATCAATTGTAGCCCACGTTTCCTGAGTGCGTGCATCCGTGCATCCGAGTGCGCCCTCGACTTCGCCCTCCTCATAAAAATTCTCTCTTAAGCTCCTGCTTTCATGTGTTTTTAAAATGGTTCAGCACCCCCGCAGCTCTCATCATCCAGCCTTCCCAAGTGGTCCCTTTGCCTGGAAGATGAAAGGCCCTCTGCACCTCAGTCAGGGCTCCTGCCTTTGCTTTCACAGTGATGGAAAATAATTTTAAGATGGGAAAGGAACAGACTTAGTGGCTGACCTTGAGCTGGCATGAAGCAGTTACTCAAAGGGATCTTTTTAGGTCTCATGTGGTCTGCATTACAGATTGAAAAGGCACCTAACACTCAAAAGGTTTCAAGATAAATCTTACTGGCTCGTACCAAGCAAGTCGTTTTAGAATATAGGATAACAATATATTTCATGGTTGCTTTACTGCTTTCTTTAGGATAGGAACAATACCATTAATTATAATCCTTAAAATGTGCACATGTGGTTGGGAACACTAACACTGGAGTCAGCATGCCTAGATTCAAATCCTAGCTCTCCCCACTGTTGGTTAAATAATCTTACCATATTTATCTTTCCCTCACCTTGTTTCCTCATCTACAATATGTCAAGTACACTATTAATTCATAAATATTACAGAAGTACTTTTGGAAAATACTCTACACCTGTAATTGTTTTGTTCTCTTTTTACTAACTCGGGACCAATACAGATTAGGGATATGGGTGACTTTTTTACATCCTTACTATTAAAAAAAAAACACATTTGAAATTGTGTGATATTTA
The DNA here is from genome assembly GCF_011064425.1 of Rattus rattus. NCBI lineage: Eukaryota > Metazoa > Chordata > Mammalia > Rodentia > Muridae > Rattus > Rattus rattus. Next base: position 120,533,444 of record NC_046159.1, read on the forward strand.
CTAGATGGTTAATACATACCATTTTAGCAGCCATTAAACTCGTATTTGAGAAACAGAGCAAAATAGTTAGTGGACTCAATTTTTGATATTCATGAGCCAGGGTACAGCACGGCAACGTAGGCTTCTTTATGGATGAAGAAATGTGCTCTTGCCAAGTGGGAATCACACAGCACATAGCTCAGATAATAATCAGTCAATGATACTTATGTGATTTTTTCATAACCACTATCTCCAACAAGCGTTTGTTGGGTAGTTTCAGTGTAGGAGACACTGAAGTAGGTGTTGAGGACAGGTGGAATGCCAAGGTACATCATAAACTTCAAATGTAGCTGAGAAAACAGGGAAACTGAGTAACACAGATGGAACTGAGAGACAGTATGTCAAATGAAATGTTAGGAATAGAAAGACAAATACCACATGTGCTCAGTAATACACGGAGGTTTAAAAAGTTCATCTTATAGAAGAAGAAAGAATAATGGTTACCAGGAGCTGGGTCTGGTGGTCAGAAATGGTAGAGAAAAGATGTTTAAGCAGCCGAGGGGCACAGTTGGATAGGAGCAATGAATTCAAATGATTCATAACACAGTGTCAGGAACCAATCTCTAATAGCTGAAAATAACTAATATATTTCATAATAACTAGTAGAAGTTATCCAGTCTTAATAATAACTAAGCAAGGCTTACATTTTGGGAGCCAAACTCCCACATATATACACCTTCAAAGTGTCATTCTTTTCTTCTAGTAAAACTGAGTTTTGAGAAACTTAAGAATGGTTCATGTTGGACTGACCCTGGGCTCCACCTGCATATGTAGCAGCGAATAGACTTCTTGGGGCACCAGTGGAAGGGGAAGCCCTTGGTCCTGCCAAGGTTGGACCCCAGTACAGGGGATTGTTGGGCGGGAGGGGGATAGGGAGGGGAACACCCTTATAGAAGGGCAGGGAGAGGAGTTAGGGGGCTGATGGACAGGAAACCAGGAAAGGGAATAATATTTGTAATGTAAAGAAGAAATACCAAACTTTAAAAAAAATGGAAAAATAATAAACAAATAAATAAACAAATAAATAGAAAGAAAAGAATAGTTCATGTTGGTATTAATATGATTCTACACTGAGCATGTCATGAAACCTTTGTCTACCATATTAAGCTGTCATACATGTGCTCGATGACCTTGAGAGCGTATACCCAGAGATGTATTTGCCTTGAAGTTGGGAGTTTCCTATAAGGGAAGTTCTGTATGGGGATATATGAGCTCCCCTGAATAATCCCATGCTTCTGTAACTCTGGTGCTCTCCTTACCCATACTTCAGGCAATAGGTCTTTGTCTATTCTTCTATTTTCTTATCATGCTCATTGACTTTTTGCTTACCACAGGAAAATTCACTGTATTTTTTCAAACTGACCCAAAAAAGGATAAAGGGTATACCAGTATCTTAAGTATTGGATCAGGTGATCAATATACATTACATATATGAGCTAAAATGTCACATCATATTCAATACTATATAAAATGATTATGTATAAATTACATAAAATTTAAAGGGATAAAATTTAAAGGGATAAATGACAACAAATGGGAACAATGTCTGTCCGCATAAAATAAGCAAAGCAGATAACATTGGCAAAGGTAAAGCTTTCATTCAAATTAATAAAAATTTTAAGGTTTTTAAATTGTGATTTAGAAGAAGGTTATGCTCAACCTACTGTTTTCATGCAAGATTCTCATGTAAAAAAATCCATGGAAAACTACTTGCTAAAGGTCATGTAACAAGAAGAACAAGGATGGATATAGAAAGAATTTACCAGGTCTATAAATACTGGGTCATATCAGTATCTAAACTTATAAATACTTAATATTTACCTTCAGCAAAACAGCATCATTCTGGAAAAGCCTTACTATATGACTCACTTCTGTAGCCCTCGCAGTAATGGTATATAATAGAAATGGATTCTTCAGAATTCACAGTATAAATAAAGTATACTTTGACATTTAAAATACATTCATATGAGTGTCTTCTGTATGTGATAGGAAAGCTGTACCTAGGAAACCTCAACAATATGGTTATCAAACCAAGACCTAAAAATAGCAAAGCAACCCCCCCTCCCCACAAAATGATTGGGAGAGTTTTCATGGGGCTTCAGACCTAGACAAAGAGCTACAGACACTTGAAAAGACTGAAAGTAGTCTTTTCAAGCATAGAGTAGTCAAATGTCACATGCCCTTAATCCTGGCATGTGGAGGCTAGGCAGGAAGATTACAAGTTTCAAACAACTAGGGATACAACAGTGAGGACATGTCTCAAACAAACAGGCAAACAAACAAACAAACAAACAAATACTTGCAAACAGACCATCTGTAAGCTGCTTTCCTAAAGAATGTGTCAAACTATTTTGACATCATCACTCTTGAACCTCATCCACTGTTTGAGTCCTCAACCTTGACTGGCATTAAATCATCGGGAAAGTTTTCAGAAATCTTACAGCTTAGGTCGTATTCCAGAGCAACTAAATTTGAATCACTCGTTAACTTTTTAAGGTTTCTCCAATGTTTCCTATGGAGCCAAAGTTAAAATCACTGTTCTAAGAGTGTCATGCTCCCAGCAGGATCACCTCCTGTCCCTCCATGTGACATGTCAGTCCTTCCATGTATGGTTTCAGTGTCATTTCCTATACTCCTAAAGCCCTGTCCTACCTAGACCTTTGTGCCCATCTACTTTGTCTGCTGGTGATGTAGATACATACACACTGTATCTCGTCCATGTTGGATCAAATTCCATTTGACTTTCAGGACTCAGGTCAAATGGAACAATTCTTGAAGCGCTCCCTGATCTCCTAATAGGAAGGTTCTAACCATGCCTAAAAGCCGTTGGTTCTTCTCTAACAAAAGGTGGAATCCAACTAGCCACACTTTAAATGTAGTTTAATCTTAGTAATTTCATTATAATGAAAAGAATGTGGCAGAATAAATATTTGAGCAAGACTAAGTTAAACAAGGCCACATAGTCTCTCCTGATTCTCTATTTTAAGACAAGGATGCTGTGGAGGGGACAAAAAGAAGGTGAGATGGTTGAGGAGCCCTACGTTTTCCAACCTACTAGTCTTTTCAGTATAGTCAGCAGTGGCTGCCAGATGTGTAAAGGAACAAGACTCAAGTTGACATAGGCTGAGTCATCCAGTAGAGGACCTGGAGATCACAACGCAGAGACAAACTGTCCCTGCTGTATTCTGCCTTTGCTCCTGAGCTTTGGAACAATTAGTGGGCATCAAACACCACTAAGTTTTAGGGTAACTTATTTCACAGCAAAAATAACTGAAACTCTCAGTTTATCTCTGCGCTACATATGGTGTTTAGAAAGTCCTTTGTTATTAGTCAACATGGTTAATTTCACCCTCTAGATTACTGGGCTCTTCATGGAAGAACCCACGCCTGACTTTTGCAAGTTCTATAATGCCTTGTCCTCAAAGGTGCTAAACATATGAATGGGTTTTTAATTTCTCATCCAGGCAAGAATTATTCCATCATTGTCTTTGTCTTTTTCCAAATGCCTGGCTAGATATTTTTTCAAGTTTTTACTTGCTTTAATAATAAATTCCTTGTATTATTACATTAATATGGTACAAAGACAGCGATAAGAACTCTCAAGATTCAAAAGTATAAAAAGATTGAATGATACTGACATATAATTAATAAAATATAACTATCTGAAAATCAAATAATATATATTATAGACCTGGAATTAGTGTATCTAATCTTTGCTCTCTTGAGAACTAATGAAATCCATATTTCTCTGGCTTAGATTTCCTGAAATTTCTAGTATGAGTCTAATTTGAATACCTTTACCTTTAGTCAGAATATCCATATTCATTTGCCTGTGTTTGAATGTCTCTCTCTCTCTCTCTCTCTCTCTCTCTCTCTCTCTCTCTCTCTCTCTCTCTCTCTCTCTCTCTCTCTCTCTGTGTGTGTGTGTCTGTGTCTGTGTGTGTGTGTGTCTGTGTGTTTGAATGCCCATGATGCCTGGCTAAATACAAAAACTTTAAAGTTAGTTTGACATGCTGGAATAAAGCTGGGTTGACTTTCAAGGTTGAACCTCCAGTTGTCTAATGGGCCTTGGGCAAATATTTTACTATCTGATACTTAAAGTTTCCTAATTATAAAGAAAGAGGAGAATTCATAGCTAGGAAAATAAACAAAACTGCACAGAAAAATCTCTTTTGTCCAACATTTTATAAAAATGGTAGCAATAGATGACAATAGTCAGGGGAAGTCACAAGTCTCTGTGTGTGTGTGTGTGTGTGTGTGTGTGTGTGTGTGTGTGCGTGTGTGTGTGTGTGTGTGTGTGTGTGTGTGTGTGTGTGTGTGTGTGTGTGTGTGTGTGTGTGTATTCTCATTCATAAAGCCCAACTCACCATCCCACTGTTTTACCTCAGATCTTCCCTACAACCAGTAACAAAGCGACCCCTGGATAAATGGATCTCAAAATTTAATACTTTTGAAATGGTATTTGAAGTTATGAAAAGGCAGAATCTGACTTTGGAAATTTGAGTGTGGCATAGTATACATTTTAAACAAGTTCTTGGGTGACTCAGATCATGCCCTTAGTACAGGATCACATTTGGGTTATTAGATGTAGATTATAATGGTCACTTCATTGCTAAGATTTGTGTTGCCATTCTTACTGTACCATCACAGAGTAGGTGAGCCACATTTTACAAATGAGGAATGTTACAGTGTGAGCATAATCATGCCTCTTTCCTGCCATGTGCTTAATTCCATTCACATTACCAGTGTTTTCAGTGGCCCCACAGGTAAAAGATAAAGTCCAAACTCCTTAGAATGACACATGGGATTTGTGGAATCTCTTGCTGTCTCTCTAGTCTTGGTTCTCACAATTCCTTCAGTTAACATATCCTTGATAATTGCTCCCATGACAGATTTTACCTCTTTTAGGACTAGCACAGTAAAGGGCTTGCAATGCCCATAGCTGATCTTTCTTGAACCTTAAGATTTTTTCTGTTACATTATGTTTTAAACGTAATCATTTCTCTTGCTCCCCAAATTTCCTGGGGAGTCACTTCTCCTAGAATAGTCTTTCTTTCCCCATTTAAACATCATTTCACTTGTCAATCTATTCCTAATCTCCCCTTTACACAGTGTCTGGCAAGTTCAGAAATGACTTGCATCAATAAACAACATTTAGTGTGCAATTATAAAGGACTGTTCGTTTTACTATTTCTATACAGAAAGCTTCTCAAGACAAGGAATCATTATTTAATCATTCTTTATCTCTACCAGGTTACCTCATTAATATTTATTAAGCACATGAATGTATAAAAGAAGAGATTAACAGGTTGGAAAAATGGATTACCCCCAATACTAGGTGCCTCACAATGACCTGCCTATTAACTCTAGCTCCAGGGAACCTAACACACACTTCTGGCCTCTGTGCATGTATGCTTAATAATAAGCAGACACACACACACACACACACACACACACACACACACACACACACACACACACACATCCCTTTTCTTTAAAAGAAGAAATTAAACTTTGACCTCAGATTAAGAGTGTAAACAGAGCTATTATTTTATTACAAGAAAAACTAATAAGTTTAAGGCTCAGATATGGGCTGTAGACAGGCAAATATTTGGTCACTGTGAGAATAAAATAAGACTGAAAGAGGTAAAACTTCTTGATCAACAAATACAACAGAAATTTGATGAAAGTGGGGTCATATGGGAACAAACGTCTTTGAACAAGGTGAAGAGAACCCGTACCTAAATATTTAGTCAAAATATTAATTTTTGCACCTAATCAAATGTTTTGATAACTCTTAAAACTTTTCCAGTTTTAAATATTAACAACTCAGTAGAGCAACTAAAGAATTGTGCTATCAATTAGAGACTGTCTCAAAGCAAAAGTCAAGGAGACGTGGAGTATGTCTTTTAATGAGCCACATTAATATCTCTGTGCTTATATGAAATAGAAATGCTGTCTGTGATGAGCATACCATAAAGACTTGGTCTTTCTTCTCATTCTTGACATATTTTAAATTAAGAGTTTTCATAGGCAGGTTCTGTATTATAGAACGCATGACATTAACAACAATACTAAACACACACACACACACACACACACACACACACACACACACACACACACACACACACACACAGATCAGCAGATCAGTCTTTCCTGATGGTTTAAACTGGGCACAAGGCAAAGACATATTTAAATCCAAAATTTCTGTGATAGAATTAGAGACATGCACTTATGGTGCCCTGAAAGGCCTCCCACAGTGCATCTTTAACCCTCCCCAAAAAAAACTGGAAAAAAAAAAAAAAAAAAAAAAAAAACCAAAGTGAGGGAAACTGATAGTTCACACAAATGCAGACTAACCAGCAACTCAAATGAGAAGTCAAGATTGTTTAACCAAAAGCTCTTCTTGGTTTTATTATTACATTTTTTCACATATTTGAATTACGTTTTTCTCCTCTGCCAAATCCTCCTAGATTCCCCAGAACTTAACTTTATGTTCTTTTTCCCTCTCTTTAATTATAAGACAAAAGGCTGGAGCACTTGAAGAATGTGGCAACAATGTATATTTAGTCCCTTTCTTCTTTCCCCCTTCTCTCTCTCCTATACCTCTGCCCTTCTCACATGTTTTCTCATTATTTTTAATTTTAAAAAATGTGTTTAAATTTATTTATTCTCTCTGTCCATGTTCCTGTCTATATCTTGCTTTGTCTCTGTCTCTATTTTTGCACTCTCTATCTCTGCTCTCTCTGTCTCTGCTTTTCTGTCCCTCTCTACCTCTCTGTCCCTCTCTGCCTCTCTGCCTATCTCTTTGTCTCTCTGACTCTCTTCCTGTCTGGCTCTCTGTGTCTCTGTCTCTCTCTGTCTCTCTGTCTCTGTCTCTGTCTCTGTCTCTCTCTCTCTCTGATGTATACATGTATGTTTTCATGGTGTGTGTGGTAGGGAGGATTTTTGTCCTAGAGTGATATGGAGATCAGAATACAACTCTGCAGTCAGTTCTCTTGTTCCACCTGTACTTGGGTCCTAAATATTGAACTCAGATCAACAGGTTCCCAAGGAAAGTGATTTATGTATTAGTAAATGTGATTTGTCATTGCCTATTGGCACTTCACTCGTGATCCAGCTGCCATCGGCCCCCACATTCCATTGTCAGGTGCCTCCTTCGTAGCTCTTTTTCCCTTCCCGGTTCAGTATTTCATGAACTTACATCTCTAATGTTAATAGGATCATGTTCGTATTAATTATAAACAGTCGTAGTGAAACAGTCTGAGTTTTAAAGCTGCCCAAGCTTTGCTGCATGAAGAATGTGGCATCAAGGCTGATGGTTCAGAAGGTTTATTTTTTTGTTTTTTGTTTTTGTTTTTTCTGTCCATATTGAGCTTCTGTTCAGAACTAGGCAGAAGGATTGAACTGTTTGCCACTGTGTTACACAACCCCCTTGTTCCTTCCTCTCTCACACACTCCTCACTGAGATTTCAAAGAGCATGGAAATTTAAACACATCTTTTGAATTTGACACAACCACTGTAGCAAACATTAAAAATAACAAATATTAGCAGGCAGACTCCAATTTGTGGGTCCTCAGAAGCAATTATCTCATGGTTCTACTCTTTCTCAGCCTTTCAATATATACTAAAGATATTCTGGTTCTAAAAAGGATGCTGTGCAGAGATCAGAGGTAGCTGTTTAGTGAGTTCTGAAAACGAAGGAAGCATCTCACCAAGGCCAATGCGCCACTGCTTTTTATAGTACTGCTTTTTGACACATAGGATCTTGTGCAATCTTATATTTGCAGCCTGTAATGTTTTTTTTTTCCTAATGGTCAGGCTATTTTTGACTGGGGAGGGAAAAAAAAGAAGAAAAGACAGAACAGAGCTTAAGCTGCAATGTAAGAATCCTGCAGAGATGATCCTGGGGACACTGGGAAGCTGGTGAAAGATGTCAGCCTTTTGAAAAGCACTCTTTGTCTTTCTCATGCTAGAGGCATTTGTCCACATTCCTAACAAAGTTTCTTTGTGGAGAAGGTATAAAAATGTTTCAGTGCAGCATATTAAAGACAGCACAAGCTCCAAATACATTAGTCCTGGATTGTGCATCTCTACTAGTAGGTTGATATAACAGGATGCTGCAATTGACTTCCAGTCCTTTCATCTGTAAGATGGGATACATTTATAATCTTGCTTTTCTAGGGCTAAGTGGGTGTATACATTGGCATGCTTCATGAAGTCTAAGATGTGTGCAAATGTAAGATATGATCTATGTCTATTTGATTATCTTATACACGATGCTCAATTGTCTATTAGTACATTTCTAAATGAAGGTGTTCTTCGACAAATACTAAGATATCTGAAATTTCCCAAGGGAAATTGGAAATATAATTGGAAAGATAAACAAAACCACTGCTGTTCTTTGTGTAGTCAGTTAAATCACCAAATCTGATAATTGAAAACAAGCATTAGATTTTATGGGATAGCACCTTACTTTGATCTGTAGATCAATCTTGTTATCTTAATATAGCATTAGACCTCTGCATGTTATATTACCACGTATACCAAAAGGATCTATTCCTTTTTGGGTTCTATTCTATATCACAGAGCCAGGATTTAAGATGTAGCACTCCATTTGCCAATCAGAGGAACCCAAAGAAAAGTTTAAACACAGGAGGAAGGGTACAAGGCAACAGTGTCTTGTGTGGAGCACTATGAGAATGAGGGTCATGGCAGTTTGCATTCAGTGCACTGACTTGCTAGAATCTGAACCTTGAAATACCTGAATACTCATTGAAGTTGATAAATCTACCTAGAAGAGACTAGATCCTTTATCCTTTACCAGAGACAATCAGGAAGAAAAGTTAGGTATTAAATGAAGTAGTTAAAAATTAAACTTTCTACTTTTCATCAGCTTAGACAATGATTGTGCAAATCCTCATGTTACATCTTCCTGAGTAGGGTTCCATGTCTATGTATGAGGACTGGTTATATTGTTTCAGCTTGCAGAATATGTATAGCCTTTTCTTTTCTACATAGACATCTCCATTTATTCTTAAAAAAATGTAGAAAATTGTTTTTAGTTACTTCGAAAGATTCTGTTGTATATATACACTATAATGTGGAGTTACAGTTCCACTTTTACATCTTTCTCAGCACAGGTTTTACCATACCATATATTCTATACTAAAAATACTTTTGATATTTTGAATTATTTCCTATAAAATATTCACAATCAAGACCTATGTTAATTTTGTGTTCCTTTTCACATTTTAGGAGATCTCATAGAAAAACTTTCAGAAAAATGTGCTCTCCCCGGAAGAGACAACAGAGTGCCACATGCAGCCTTTATAATTGAAAGACCCCCCCCATGAGTCTTAACTCAGAGTTGTAACAGGCACACCCAGGTTCACCGAGTCACGTTAAAACTAACAGACCATAAAAGGAAAGGAATGCAGAACAGACCAGGAGTATGGGATCTGACTCACAGACCACCTGGCAGGAAGAGATAAGCCCCCAGCCCCCGACATTCAGGATGCCCCAGCCTACACGTACTCTCTTACCACGTTACAACCTCATTTGAATATGATTCAAACCTGCCAATGTGTGTAGCTATACCTTATTACCTCATCATGTGAAATAGCCAATCATATGTGAACATGTCTATGTGCCTCGTTTGAATCCACCAATCCCCGTAACTATGCATCTGCTTCTGTACGCCTGCTTCTGCTTCCCCAAACCCTATAAAAGCCCCATGCTGGAGCTGCTGGGCATGCAAGTCCTCCGAAGAGACTGTGTGCCCGCAGGTACCTGTGTTTTCCAATAAACCCTCTTGCTGATTGCATCCGGTGGTCTCTGCTTGGTCATTGGGCACTTGGGTCTCCTCCTGAGGGAAAGGTCCTCTCCGGAGGTCTTTCAATAATGTTTCTACAATTTAGGAAGTCTGAAACAGTTTTTATGAAAATTTATAAATTTCTAATTTTTAATTTATCATTTTTAAGGGTGCCATGAGTTCAGAGAATTTAAAAACTTCACCTAATGTGGCTAGGACTATGAGGAATTTGTTTCTCTATCATCATCTAGACTTAGAACCTATGGTTTAATATCGGTGCCCACACCGACATGATACTGAGAATTGGGAGTAAGCCAGTGGGATTAAAAAGCACACATATTCAGGTCATCTGTGTTAAGAGAGAATGTCAAATCTGTAACTTTATTCACCAAATATATACCCCAAGTTCATAGGGTGGAAAATCCCAGGAAGCCCAGTGGGGAAACCAGCTAAATGCCTCAGGAACAAAAGACCAAATATGTGCCCCAAATTTACTGGGGAGAAATCCAGGAAGAAGAGCCTAAGTCCCCCAAAACAAAGACTGAGAACAAAAGAAAGGATCGCCCAGGTGTATGCCTGGGTGTGTTGCTACTGGGGCAGGGCATTCTTTTGTTAGGAACAAAAGGCTTCTACATGCATCAACAGGGCTTCAGCAGGGTTCAAACACTGCAGTGGACCCAGGAGGGTCTGACAATTTAGTCCTTGCTTCTGGGTTGTAAGCTAACATTCCACCACTGTGACAAAATACTAGAGAAAATCAATGTAATGGAAGAAAGGATGACTTAGAGTCATGCCTTTGGAAGTTTCTGCACATAGGTGGTTGGCTCAATTACTTTGGAGCCTGCAGTGAAGCAGAACATTATGGTGGAAGCACATGGGACAACCAAACAGATTGACTCACCAATGTTAGGAAGAGAAAGGGAGGGACCAGACCCAATACTCTGTTTAAAAGAGTAGTTCTCGACCTGTGGGTCATGAGCCCTTTGGAAGTTGAAAGACCCCTGGAGAGGGGAGACCCTCACTCAAGTCTTGGGATGACGCAACCCCATAAGAGCTCACCAGAGACTGTCCTTGCTGTAATCACACTAGATTTATTGACAGGAACCAGCATGCTGGGGTCTAGACTCATATCCCACATAGGGGTAGAGGAGTTCGACCCTGAGTAGCTGGGAGAAGGGGTATTTAAAGGAAGAAACCACAACCCAAAAGGGTAGGGAGGGCATCATTGGAAAATGTCAAGAATACCAGTGAAAAATTACAAGGAGAAACTCCCTGATACTCAAGATTGTTTTCAAGATTTTAATCTAACTTTTGTGGCCAGCCAGTTCCTGGAACAGAGTTGCTGAACTGGCTAACCTACATTTTTGGCTATACTCTGTTTGCTAGGGGGTCTGAATTTTTCCTGGCCTTTCAAAGTCACATGTTTTGGATCCTACATATCAAATATTTACATTGTGATTTATAACTAGCAAAATCATTGCAAGGAAATTGCAGCAAAATAATTTTATGATTGGGATCACCATAACACAAGGAGCTATATTAAAGAGTTACAGCATTCAGAAGGCTGAGAATCATTGCTTTAAGAGAGTAATCTTGATAACAGCAACTTAAGCAAGGGACAGATTTATTCTGGCTTGCAGTTTGAGAATATAGTCCATGGTAGTCCATGGATTATAGGAAACAGAGAGTGGTAAGTACTGGTCCTCAGACAGTTTTCTGCTTTTTATACAGTCCCAGACCACAGTTCATAGAAGGATGCATTTATGATGGTAGATTCTACCTTAATTAATTTAACCACATAATCCTTCACAGATATGTTCATTGTCTTGCTGTCATGATACTAACTACCACTGCAGCCAGTGACCTATTTTTCATCACTCTGTCCTACCTCCTAAATTACCAATTTTAGCAAATTTATTATCTTGAAATCAATCCTTTATCATGGGCTTTTGGAGAACATTTAAAATAAAACCATAACATTATGTCCCTAGCCCCAAACACTCACTTCCATCTGACAATGAAGAATGCTTTCAGTCTATCTCAAGAATCTCTTGAAGTCTCAACTATTCTATAACATTCAACAGTCTAAGTCCAAAGTTTTCTCTGGAACTCAAGGCAAACTCTCAGCGGCGGTTCCACATTTTAAATAAGATCACCAAACAATTTACATACTTCCAAGATACAATTGGACAATATAAGCATTCTCATTCTCAAAGAGAGGACTATAAATACAGCATGAAGGCATTAGACTAAACAAATCAATACAGACACTCAGCAGGGAATACACTGAATCCATGATAGTGGGATGTCAACCTCTAAGAGTTTGGGTTTTCCTGCCTCTGTGGTTTGCTGACCATAGCTCATAGGATCTTTCTCTTGAGCTTGCTTTGCATTTCTGCCCGAAGCATCTGTTAGCAGGCATTTTATATTCCTGGCATCTGTTTGATTCCTGAACCCCAGGAAGAAAGCTTACATATCCATATGGCCCTTGACATGATGGTCCCTTGGCATACACACAAAGAAGTGGGACAAAGCAAATGTGAAATGAGGCTTTTAGTTTCTGCCTGCACCTGGAGCTGACCCTGTGCCACAGCCCTCTCTACTCAGATCCTGCTAGGAGAAAGCTGGTTTCTCAGAAGTGCTGATACACCTGAGACCACAGGTGAGACCGACATTTCTAGGCTGGTTCTTTTTTTTTTTTTTTTCCGGAGCTGGGGACCGAACCCAGGGCCTTGAGGAGCGCCTACCACTGAGCTAAATCCCCCAACCCCAGAGACCCGCCATTTCTGCTTACATTCCTGTTCCAAAAAGAAGCCATCCAGAGCCCTCAGGAAACAGGAACCAAGGAGCAGTATGGGGCAGGATCCTTCCAGTTTCTGCCTGTACCCTGAGCTGACCCTGTGTACCCTGATCACACGGGGAGAGACCTGGTCTCCCAGTAGTTCTGACACACCTGAGATCACAGTGAGACCACCACTTCTGCTCCAGGATTAGCCCAGAGTCCTCAGGACACAGGAATCCAGGAGCAGTAGGGGGCAGGATCCTTCCTGTTTCTATCTGTGCCCAGAGCTGACCCTGTGCCACAGCTCTCTGTACCCAGATAACACAGGGAAAGAGCTAGTCTCTCAGTAGTGATGGCTCACAGGATTACAGGAGGGTCAAGCCACTGTCAGAGACAGCAAGACCAGCTAACACCAGAGATAACCAGATGACAAGAGACAAGGGCAAGAACCTAAGCAACAGAAACCAAGGCCACTTGGCATCATCAGAACCCAGTTCCCCACCACAGTAAGCCCTAGATACCCCAACACACTGGAAAAGGAAGATTTTGGTTTAAAATCACAACTCATGATGATGTTAGAGGACTTTAAGAAAGACATAAATAACTCCCTTAAAGAAATAGAGGACAACACAGGTAAACAGGTAGAAGCCCTTAAAGAGGAAACACAAAAATCAACCAAACAGGTGAGGAATTGAAAAAGACCATCCAGGATCTAAAACTGGAAAAAGAAACAATAAAGAAACCACAAAGGGAGACAACCCTGGAGACAGACAACCTAGGAAAGAGATCAGGAGTACTAGACATAAGCATTACCAAGAGAATACAAGAGACTGAAGAGAAAAATCTCAGGGCCAGAAGATTCCATAGAAAACATTGACACAACCATTAAAGAAAATGCAAAATGGAAAAAGCTTCTAACCCAAATCATCCAGGAAATCCAGGACACAATGAGAAGATCAAAGCTAACTATAATAGATGTAGAAGAGAGCAAAGACTCCCAATTTAAAGGGCCAGTAAATATATTCAACAAAATTATAGAAGAAAACTTCCCTAACTAGATCATAAAAATTGTGAGATTTGCTTTTAGCATTTCTTCCACAAATTCTCAGGAGCCTTCTCCTCACTATCAATGGGTTGTGTTACCTCAGGAGATGGCTGATAGTCTTACTATGTGTGAGGTGTATGTAGTCTCTGCCCTAAAGCCTTTGAGGCAGAAGTATCCTCGGTTATATATGATACTGATGGTTCTTCCAATAGATACAATATTTTAATAAATAAAAAAGGAGGAGTTATATCCCTGTATGCCATACAATTATTAAAATAATGCTCCTTTTATCTTAAATTTTAAAATGTGGATGCCAAGGAACTCTCTGAGCGTTTATGGCACCCTACAACTAGGCATACTTATGCCTAGGCAAAATGGAAGGATCCACATATTGGTATATTGCATGATCCTGTTCAGGTATTGAATATGGGGAGGAGAGCATGTTTGTGGGGTTTTTTGTTTGTTTGTTTGTTTTTGTTTGTTTGTTTTGTTTTGTTTTGTTTTACAGGATGCTGCAGGAGTGTGCTAGTTGCCAGAGTGGCTGATGAGACATGCTGATGTTAGGACAGAGAATGATGTTGACCTGTGAACTTGCTAAGTGCCATAATAATGGTGACTGGAAAGCTGTTTTGGATGTATGTTCTTGGCCCATCTTTACTTGCCTAAATCCCAGATTGGCCAAGCTGCCTTGCTTCAAGCTTTTAGACTTTGTGGGACAGAGAACATGGAGACTATAGAAAATGCCTCCAGAAAATCAATCTGACTCAATCATAGACTGGTCAATCCAATATTGGAAATAAGAGTTTTTATTTGGAATATTGGTTCTGGACATTTTCAGAGACATTTAAAAATTCACAATTGTCTTGTATGAAGTTACATTTGCAGTGAAAAAAAATTGATACAGGATCTAGATTTTGAACAAATGTTAGTACATGTGTTAAAACTCCTAATCTTTTATTTATTGGTCATGTTAAAATTACTTTTGTTTCTTCTACAATATTTAATGTAAGTTATATTGATTGTACACTTTCTAATTTTGTTATAGTATTGAAATCTGGCATATGCCAGTTTTTGTTTTATTGTTTGTGAGTGTTGTAGGACCTTGATATTCTGAGTAAGGCTTGCAAATATTGGAAGAGGTGAATTTAATCAGGCTTTAAACAGAAGCAATAGAATAGTGGGTTTGATTATTGCTGGTATAGTGGTATAGCCATTTAATTAATAGCACTATTTCTTTGACCCAAGAAATTAAGACATTTACTTTTGTTATTCATTTAGTAAAAATGTTAATGTTAATGTTTTGAGTGTTCAAAAAGGTTTATGCATTTGGAACAATGGATTGATGATGTTTTTGTTACCCGAATGGTACTAATGGTACTTCCTGGATTTAGTGTTGACTATTCTTCAAAGGAATGCCATCTGTGTGAAGCTGCTGGGAACTGGGGAACTCTGCCCTGATTGTGTGGATCTCAGGCATAGTTCCGTTGCCTGCTGGTCATTCAGGAGAGGGTCAGCTGATCCTGAACTGTCATGAGAGAGACTTTGGCATCATTGCTGCCATTATAGCAGCCATTGCTGCTACAGCCACTGTGGCTGCAGTGTCTGGGATTGCCTTCTCTCAATCTGTTGTTAAGGCAAGCACACAGTGGACAAACTTTCAGGAGAAGTTGCTGATAATTGGGAATTCTAAATTTAAATCAACAGTCAGTCCTTTTACAGGAAAAGCTTGATCGCTTATAGCCCTTAGGGTTATGGCCCTCAGGTATGGCAGTAGTTGACCTTGTGCTTCTTATCACATTCAAAACAGCACTCCCAGTCCTGGGCAGGTTTTGCTCTCCTTGGCAGGAGACAATCCCTCTGCTTAAATCTGGCTCAGCCTTCACAAGAAGTAGTTAGCCAAGACGGGTAACTCTTTGGAACCAATGCCCACCAAAGACAGGGGCGCTGAGACTGGCAGAGATTCCCAGAGACGGCAAGGGGTTGGCACCCTCAAAGTGTACTAAGACAGGTGCTACTTAATAAAAAATAAAAAAAGGGGGGACTTGGGGGAACTTCCTGGACCCTGTCAGTGTTTGACCCCTACTGAGCCTTGCTGATGCATGTGGAAGCTTTTTGTTTCTAACAAAGGAACACCCTGACCTTTCTGTTTGCCCTGGGTGATACACCTGGGTGGTACACCTGGGTGTAACACTGTTAAATTGGTTCCTGTGTTTTGTTCCTGTTTCTTTGTTCCTGAGGGCATAAACCTGTTTTTCCACTGTAATTCCTGGATTTCTCCACCCAGTGAACATGGGGCATATATTGTGTGAACCACAGTAAAAGCTTTGGCATTCTCATACACGAATGACCCGAGTATGTGTTTTTTCTTAAACCTTGGGGGCCTATGTCCGGTTCTTGGTGCCATGGTGGCTTAAAGAAAGAGATGCCCATAAACATACAAGAAGTCTACAGAACAGAATAGATTGGACCAGAAAAGAAATTCTTCTCATTACATAATAGTCAAAACACCAAACACACAAAACAAAGAATATTAAAAACAGTAAGGGAAAAAGGTCAAGTAACACATGAAAGTAGATATATCAGAACCATACCAGACTTCTCACCAGAGACTATGAAAGCTAGAAGATCCTGGCTAGATGTCATCCAGACCCTAAGAGAACACAAATGCCAGCCCAGGCTACTATATCCAGTAAAAGTCTCAATTAACATAGATGGAGAAACCAAGATATTCGATGACAAAACCAAATTTACACAATATCTTTCCACAAATCCAGCCCTACAAAGCATGATAGATGGAAAAGGAGACACACCTCAGTGACAAAGACAGAAACTACCTCAGAGTAAAAGGCTGGAAAACAATTTTCCAAGCAAATGGTCACAGGAAACAAGCTGGAATAGCCATTCTAATATCAAATGAAATGATGTTGAACCAAAAGTTATCAAAAAAGATAAGGACGGACACTTCATATTCGTCAAAGTGAAACTTCACCAAGATGAACTCTCAATCTTGAATATGTATGCTCCACATGCAAGGGAACCTACATTCATAAAAGAAACCTTACTAAAGCTCAAAGCAAACATTGCACCTCACAAAATAATAGTGGGAGATTTCAACACCCCACTTTCAGCAATGTACAGATCATGGAAACAGAAACTAAACAGTGACACAAAGAAACTAATAGAAGTTATGAACCTAATGGATTTCACAGATATCTATAGAACATTTCATCCTAAAACAAAATTCTTCTCAGCACCTCATGGTACCTTCTCCAAAATTGACCATATAATCAGTCACAAAACATGCCTCAACAGATACAAGAAGATTGAAATAATCCCTTGCATCCAATTTGATCACTATGGAGTAAGGCTGGTCTTCAATAACACCAAACACAACAGAATGCTCACATATACATGGAAGCGGAACAATGCTCTACTCAAGGATAACTTGGTGAAGGAAGAAATAAAGAAAGAAATGAAAGACGTTTTAGAATTTAGTGAAAATGAAGGCACAACATATCCAAACTTATGGGACACAATGAAAGCAATGCAAAGAGGAAAACTCATAGCTCTGGGTGCCTGCAAAAAGAAACAGGAGAGAGTATACACCATCAGCTTGACAGCACACCTAAAAGTTCTTGAATAAAAAAGAAGGAAATACACCCAAGAGGAGTAGAGGGCAGGAAATAATCAAACTCAGGGCTGAAATCAACTAAGTAGAAACAAAGAAAACTATGCAAAGAATCAACAAAACCAGAAGGAAAACTCTCCTAGAAGCAGGGGAAGGGGGCTTGGGATAGGGGATTTATGTTTTGGAAACCGGGAGAGGGGATAACATTTAAAAATATATATAAAAATTTCCAATTAAAAAATAAAGAATAAGTAAATTAGTAGAGGAAAAAATATGAAATGAGATGTCTGAAACCTAGAGTCAAAGCATGCTGTTTTAAAAACAAATTAATACTGATTCTCTCAGATATACTGTCACAGACATGGAAAATTGATTGTCACAGTTGTCTACTTCTCATTCACTCCTCCCTTTGTGGAGGACCCCCCCCCATCAGACTTATGGGAATTAGAGACTGGAATTGGTCAGAGACCTAAAGGAGAGGAATGTAGGAAAAGATAGGAAGACAACAGAAAAGACAGAGAAGATGAAAAAAATGTATAAAAGTAGAAGAGAAGAAAAAAAAGTAGATATGCCAGAAATCTTCTTTATCAGATCCAAAGACTGTGCATGAGCTCCTTCAAACAATACTACTTCCTATTTGACAAATTCGAGGAAATTAAAAAAAACAAAAAAAACCAAAAAACTCAAGGATTTTTGTTTGAGTGTTCAGTTCATCTTTATTTGCTACATTGATTTATTTATTTATTTATTTTTTCGGTAAGAATGACCACTTTCCCATGAGTAATATATTTTCGATACAGAGAGCAGTTCTGCTTTTTTCTCCCTTTGGTTTCCCTGAGGGCAGGTGGAGTACTAACAGCCATTCTCACACAGTTACAGTCTTCTCATTGGGTGTGTGTCTGACTAATCGAAGGAGGACCAAGCACATTGCAGATACCACAGGCTCAAGGGAAGTCCCAAAGTACAGGCATGCAAAGTGAACCTCTCACTGCATGCAGTTAACAATTAAGTCAGTGATTTTTTTTTCAAGGCACATTCTTAATGGATTTAGACTTTGTAGCCTTTAAATGACAAAAATTTTTATCACTTCAAAACCAAGAATATTTTTGTTTAATTTTAAAGATAGCATAAATTACCACAAAGTAGTCAATAAATGAAGGCCTTTCACAACAGCACAACACGAAATAGGAGAGTTTAGAGTCTATGATGTTGGGGAAAGGACAGATAGAAAAGATGAAAACCCTTGCTACCCTGTATTGAGTCCCAGCCTAAAACCTAGGATACATTGACTAAATGAAACTCAACCCATGCTCCATTGCTGGGCATTTAGTTCTTCAGGGAATAGATATACTTCTATTGGAGAATGTCTTTTTCTTCCTAACAGAGCAGGCTGTCATTTCTTAAAGTAATATCTCTAAATAAGCAATTGTTAAAATTCTAAGAAATTCTATTTTGATTTATTATGGTCAAATTCATCTTTAATTTCTTATAAGCAATATCTTGAAACAGGTACCTTCTTTGTCAATACAATATTGAGAATCTCGAATTCTGTGAACCTAGTGACATACAAAAATCATATGTTCAAACTGATACTAGATCTTTAAAACACTAAAAGGAAAGAATTTTATATTTCAGTGAGAAAGATCTTTCAACCCCTGAAGTTAGACAGTTGGTGTCATTTGTGCTTCACTGGTGTAGCTTACAATTTAAATTTCTGTTTATTCTAATGTAAAACACCTAATCCTATAGTCACAGTATGAAAGGCACACTAGAGGTAATGAGAGAGCTGTTTTTGAAGTCTTACCCTACATAAGAATAAAGGTGGTCACCGCCATGTCCTTTCAAGGAAATGCATGTTCAAAATGTGGTTCTTTTCACTCATTTTCATCAATGGTGGGTTTTTATAACATCCCTCTGCAAAGTCCTTGAAAAATACTTTTCAGATTTCTCATGATACCATTAAATTTTCTCTCTTCCTCTTTCTAAATAATTCAAAATATTTCCAGATAAGTGAAGAAAATTGATGTTAATTCCTAGTACCCTTAGGTCACTACTTAGTCTCTCACCCACTCATCTTCATTTATATAAAATGGAGGTAATTTTAACTGCTCTGTCTGAGTTTTAAATGTGTATAATAAAATGAGAACACATTTAAACCTCAGAGTGACTTTGATTAAACTTCTCACTGAGTTTCTATATTCATAACCTAGACCCCTGCATTGACCTCTTTCCCTAGCTTTGGTCAGTCTCCCCACTGTCTAGACTATAAGCCAAGAGGTCATGAAATACTTTTCTTTGTTTTTGCTTGTGCGTAACCATCCTACAAATGACTAGGCAGGTTGTATTTGTTCTTGGGTTTAAATAAAATCTCAACTTAAAGAAATTTGGCAGTATTTTCTCAAACCAGATTTCTTTTCAAAAGTTCCCATTTTCCCCCTAAATGTCATCACAACTCTGGAGCCACCCGGGAGTTCTAGCCATAGTGTTGCTTTGTAATTACATCCTGTATTCTGTTTAGTACCAAGTCTTTTTGTTCATGCATTTTTGTCTTTTGTGCCTTTTTCAATTCTGTCTCCATTAGACAACCTTGTTCAGGTTTTTATTAAGTCCTATTGAGACTATTATAATAATTTCACAGTTTATTTCTGCAAGCACAAGCCTTTTTAATTCTGCTAGTACATTGCTACTACATTCCTATTACTAAATAAAATAAAATACAAATCATAAAGCAGGGTTCATAGAATGAGTAACTGAAAGATCCCCGAAGAGAGACCCTTATTCAAGTCTTGGGAAATCGTGGACCACAGACACAGAGAGACCATTTTGGATGTAATAAGCAAAGGCAAGGTTTATTATGGAGATCTATTACGGAGATCTCTGGGCTGACACGTATCCCGCGCAGGAGACAGAAGTGTCGACCCCGAAACTCAAAAGTCAGGGGTTTATACAGGGAAGGCTAGGGGGTTTGGCGTGGTTTCACACAATTGGTTGTTTCAAACAGTGGCGGCTAATTTTTGGCGCGGCTGTAACTGATTGGCTCATTCAGACATAGACAACACAGCAGAAGAGTACATGCTGACTGGGGCATTCAGGATTTTAGAAGCTAGGGGCTTATCAGGGTTTGAAGGACATCTGGTTAAAGTGTGACTCTGAGTAAGCTGGGGGAGATGCCCTTCTGCCAGATGGTTTATGAGTCAGTCCTGATAGCCTGGGCTGGTTCCTGTATTCCTTTCCTTTATCTTTATGGTCTGTTAGTCCAGTGAAGTAAGAGTGGACAAGTGGGTGGGGAGCACCCTCTTAGAGGTAAAGGGGAGAGGGATGGTGTGGGGTTTCAAGGAGGGGAGAGCAGGAAGAGGGATAACATTTGAATGTAAACAAATAAAATGATTAATAAAAATGTAAAAAAGAATACTCTGAAAAAAAGTAAAATTAAACAAGTATGTAGATAATGCATATCTTTGATTCTAATACTCAAGAGACTGAGACAAGAAGATCATGAATTAATAAACAGCTTTGGCTACATAGCAAGACCCTAATGCAAATATTAGGTAGTAGGTAGGTGGATAGATAGATACATAGATACATAGATAGATAAAAAGAGAGAGAGAGACAGACAGACAGACAGACAGGCAAATGAAAATATTTTTATTCTGGAAAAAAAGTGACTTAAACTCTATAATATAGGGAGTGGGGTAGTGATAATGCTCATAATAATTTAAAACTTCCCAAATTTAACTCTGTTTTCCAGTTACATGAAAATTACATTTGACAACAAATGACCCTTGATGAGTGTATTTTTAAAGTATTTGAAGATTTCATATATGAATTCTCTACTTATGTCATTCCCTCCTTCTTCTTGTACCTCCAATTCTTCTTGTGTTCTTTCCACTCAAATTTGTGGCTTTGCCTTTTAATTATAGTTATTACACACACACACACACACACACACACACACACACACACACACAAACACTTACACATATAATATATAAAACATACATTGTTAGATACAGTATATGTTTATAAATTCAGCCTGCTGAGATTAGTTGGTGTTACTCACATGCTCATACATTTTAAGGCTGATGTTTTGGGATTAGTGCAACTATCAAAGAGTGAACATTATTAGTATTTAAGTGAAAATAAGTGAGAAATGTATGTGTTCTGTTTTACTTATGCTACAGTAATTAAAAGACTACCCAAAGTGCATAGGATAACAAAAGAATGGCCAGTCTCCAAGTGCTACATGTGCACACAAAATGCTAGACTTGATTGGCCCTTTCAAATGGACCCAGGCTTGTTAGGAGATTATTCTGGTGGACAAAAAATTTCATATTATACACTGTCAAAAAAACTTGGAAGTCCCATTAAGTTTGATTAATGGTTGTAATACATGTTTCTAGAATTAAATGGAGACCTTTAAATCTTTTCTAGGCCACCAGAACATTGCATAATGTTCATAAACGCACAATGAAAGGGCTGCCTTAGATGCTGCTTGACCGAGTTGGCAATATGATATGATGGGGTTCCCTAGCTTGAAACCTAGTTATCTTTCCTCCTTGGCTATGTCTATAGGCTTAGGAGTTATTCTAGACATCTCACTTCTAGGGCTTCAGTTTCTATGCCAAATACATTTAGGTTAGTTGTTTCTGTTGTTGCTGTTATTTTTTTTGTTTATTTGTTTCTGAGTCTTTGCTTTTGCATTTTCTTTTATGTCAGTTTTCAACTAGCCCGTGTGTGTGTGTGTGTGTGTGTGTGTGTGTGTGTGTGTGTGTCTTCTATCTGTTATAATTATAACAGAGGAAACAGGAAGGTTGTGCTTTCTTACTGAAAGTTCTAAAGAACCTTGTTTTACATCACATAAATATAACCAGCTGAGAACTTCATAGGCTGTGGAGCAGTGCCAATTGCTATTTATGATGCATGAAATTATTATGTCTCCAAGGCACATGTGACTGCTTATGCACATCTCTAATATTTATGTTGCCTAGCTGTGCAGATAATTGTCACTTTGGCGACTTACTGAGAGTTTCTGTTGTGGAGCACTGCTATTTTCCTTCATCCATAATCACAGTGATTCTCATAGTGTAAGGCCAGGGGTAAAACATTAATTGGTTTTGAAGGCTCCTTAGGGTGTTTCTTAGAAGTCCCTATGAAGTGTTAGGTCTTCATAGGAATTAAATATTCAAGACTTGAAACCCTAATCCAGTAATTTGGAATGGAAATGTGAAAACAAGAGGGTCAGCTTCTATCTTGTTTGTCCACTCACCCCATACCGAGGCTGAGACAGTAGCAGTGGCTGCCAACAGTGTTGGAGGATCCCTAGTCTTTTAATTACTATAGCATAAAGTAAAACAGAACATATATATTTCTCACACATTTACCCTTAAATGTTGATAATATTCACTCCTTGATAGATATGAAAATCCCAAGCTGGGGAGAAGTGTGTGGAGTTTTGACAATAAGGTGGGTATTTTGAATTTTTTGCACTGCTGAAAGTAAAGACATGCTACCACCAAACAAGACAGAAATCAGTTTCACACCTAGGAAGAGGGGTGGATATCAGTGCTCAGAGAGGGCAAAGAAACTTCATTCCCCACCACTACCTCCAGCTGGTAAAAACAAAACAAACAAACAAACAAAAAACAAAACAAAAAACCCCCAGTGAATCGTATTTTGATCAATATTTTAAAAGTAGTTTCACAGTAAGCTACTACTAGGGAGTGATCTGAGCCATTTCCTGAGGTGCTTACACTCGTTGTCCTGAAGTATAATCTCTGCAACTAAAATGGCAGAAGAACTCGGTTCACTTAAACTTTAAGAGATGTTATCAATTTCCTATTAGTACTCTTTAGTGGTGACTGAGGAAGAGCAGACACTGTGTGGTCTAGCACTTAGACGGTGATAGCCACAATGTGAGGAAGCCTGCCTAGGTCTCTGACACAAAGACAGAAATGACGTAAGATCTGCTGGAAACAAGAATACAACATTCACTTTGCTGGTTTTGAAATTGGCAATATTTTGCTATATCAAGAATCCCAACTCAATCCTGGATTACATTCCCCAAAATATGTTTAATTTGACATAAATTGTGATATATGGCATCATCAGTGACCATTTTCTCTTTTTACTATCCTAGAACATTTTTGCACTATATTTTACTCAACTAATGCTCTAAAGGTCTTCTTATAGTATACTATGGGTCTTTTAAGAATTTTTTATTTTAAACCTTATTTCAAAAAATAAAAGGATCTGAGTTTAAAAAAATCACATCAAAATTAACAGACCCCACAGTTATATAACTGAATGTCCTTCTAGGCAATTAGTGTAGCCACTTAGAATGAATGGAAGCTGTAGAAATTCACATTGGATTTTATATTTTCTTTATCAAACGTATTTTATGTACTTACTTACCAACAAAACCAAACCAGGCCATGACAGAGTCAGAATGAGAAAAACACTTAGCTTTATATGCTCATTCAGAACTCATTTTCCTCACCTGAATTTAGTCCATCCTCATACCTAATAATAGCCATTCTTTGTTCATTTTCTATATGCTGTATGTTATTATATATTATACATATTGCACAATATGTATATATCATATTCATGTATTATATAGTATTGTCTAGATTCCACATATGAGGGAAATGTATTTTTTATTTTCTGCAATGTGTGACCTTGCTTAGTATAAATACATTCATTTTCTAAAAACTTTGTGATTTTATTTTTCCTTAAACCTGAATACGGAGTGTGTGTGTGTGTGTGTGTGTGTGTGTGTGTGTGTGTGTGTGTTTATGTGTTCTTTGCCAATGAACAACTAGGTTGACACTAATTCTTTGCTAGAATGAATAAAAAATAATAAACATAAGGTGCAAATATCTCTATGGTATGGTATGGAGGTCTCTCAGTATAAGCTCAGGGGTGAAATGTAGGGTCATATAATAGTTCTATTTTTATATTTTTGAGAAAGCCCCAAACTAATTTCTACAGTGACTGTATTAATTTGCCTTACCAATAATGAGTAAGGGTTTCTTTCTCTCTACATCCTCTTCAGTTGTCCAATTTATTGATGATAGTGATTCTGGCTGGGATGAGGTAGTATCTCAAAGTAGTTTTAATATACACTTCCCTTAGTGAAGTTAGAGATCTTGAAAACTTTATAAAATAGCTATTGGTCAATTGTGATTCTTTCTTTTTCTTTTTCTTTCTTTTTTTTTTTCAAGAATCTATTCGATTCATTTGCTTCATCTGGTTATTGGCTGTTTTATTCCCTTGGTATTTAATTATTGCGATTATTATTGTAAATTCTGGATATTAGTCCATTGTCTTTATGTATTACTAAGATTTATTTCAGGAAAAAATAACTCTGAAACTTAGGATCCTGTATATTCTAATTCTCAGTCAAGTAAATGTAAGGAGGGTGAATGTAGAATATTTGAAACATTAAGATGAAGAGGGGCACACAGTACTGTTACTAGGTAACAGAACCCAACTTTTTCTGAGTGCCTTGTTTGCATAGTGGTGATAGACCGTGAAGACTAAAAGACTGGGTGAGATTATGAGAACCTCATTATTCTAATTAAAGACAACTTCTTTTTGGAAGTTTTGTTTCTTCCTGATTCACTCATTACAGATTAACCCATCATGTTGGGCATAAATGTTGAGTTTTGCATAGCCCTTTCCCATCCCACTCCTTCTTCCCTTCTGCCTATTTGTCATATGGTCACCAAGAACTTGTGTGAATCAGCTTCAAGCAGAGACTGCCTTTCAAACAACCATCTTTGTTATTAACATAGCCCTGATGTTCCCATTTACAAGCAATGTCAAGATGAGAGTTGAAACAGAAACTTATCTTCACAAACAGTGAAAACATTTGAATTTCTTCCAGTTTGATCTCATTTCCTTTAAAGTGTGAGCACTTCTGCACTTGACCTCTAAAAGAATCAATCATGTAATATCCGTTCCCTGCTTGTTTCACAAAGAAAAAAAAGTCTTCATTATAGAATTAAGTGTCTTTAAGGGCAATGGCAAGGTTCAACATATTGTATGTGTAAACAATACCATGTGTGCTCTAAATATACCAGGATTTATTCCTAACTGGTAGAATTGTAACTTTAATCCATGATTTCATGTTGGACAATCAGAAGGGAATCATTTGACTTGACATATCGAAAAAAAGTCTTTATCCTAAACTTTGAAAATAAACAGGTATTCATTGAGTGGGAAAAAGAAGGTTAAAACGAGAGATAAAGCTACAAAAATTTTTGAAGTTGGTACACTTACTTCATTATAATGGGAACAGAGTATAGGTTAAAGCCAAACATACCATCAAAACATTCATACCATCAATAGTGATGAGGGGACATGATGGAAGTAGATAAGGCCTGTACTTCCCATGTCTCACTTCCATGGAAGATGAATGATGCTCGAATAATACAAAAGAAGCAAATATTCTTTGTAACTATCCCCCTACAAAATGGTGAAGAAAACCAGTGTGTACCATATCATGAATAAATCTCATTCTTCTTCCTAACTATAGTATATTCTCTCACTATCCCTATTATAGACCACAACCATGGCTGTTTATGCCTCATATCAGTGCCACAGTTTCACGTGTTCCTTTGTGATATAAATATTATAGCTCTCTGGCTTTTGACACTTGTATCTTCCTAATGCATATGCTGAAGTGGAAGTACCTCTTCTCTTATTCTGTTGTGTTCTGTTTGGTTTCATTTGTTGTCAAAAAGCAACAAGTCATCTCTCCTCAGGCTCTTGTTTAAAATGGCTTAGTAGTTTATTGTTCCTGGGCTCTGACCACAAGTTGAAGAAAATGAGGAAAAGTCATAAAACCATGAGAATTTATATCCTTTAAACTAAGTTTGCTTATTGCTGCTCAAGAAATTAGTACCAAACATAGAAGCTCACAAAATGAAAATATGGTTGCTGTGAGTCAGGGGTCAAGGCATAGTTTAGCTGTGTCATCTGGCCTCTGAAGACTAAAGTCGAATGTTAAAGATGGCATGGCCATATTCAAGGCTCTTGTGGTAAAAGTGTGCTTTCTAGCTATCTCACATGACTATCAGCAAATTTATATCTACTGAGCAGAGGTAATAATTATTTGCCATCTTGGTTCATCACAGGACCATTTAGAACATAGCATTTGTGCTGAGGTTCTGCCCCAACAGTCAGGTACTGAGGTGGGATGATGAAGGCCAAAGACTGATGACTTCTGGCCATTAACATTCTTTTACTATTCTGGGGGCCAGAAACTCATGGCTTCTGGCAATTAACTCTCTTTTGCTCTTCTGAGGACAAAAACTGATGGCTTCTGACAATTTATTCCTGCTGATAGCAGCAGGAGAATAAGAAAGGAAACAGTTCTTTGGGCTCTATACTCTTTGACTCAGGGGCCAAGAGGCTTAAAGTTCCTTAACTCTGCATGAGCCAGAAAGGAAGAAAGAAAGAAAGAGAGAGAGAGAAAGAAAGAGAAAGAAAGAAAGAGAGAGAGAAAGAAAGAAAGAAAGAAAGAAAGAAAGAAAGAGAAAGACAGACAGAGAGAAAAAGAAAGAAAGAGAGAGAAAGAAAGAAAGAAAGAAAAGAAAGAGGCAAACAGAAAGAGACAGAAAGAAAGAAAAGACAGACAGGAAGAAAGGTAGGAAGGAAGGAAGAAAAGAAGGAAAGAAGGAAGTCACACACACACAGAGACACGTGCACACTGGAAGAAACAAACAACAAATTACACTGGGCCTTAACTTTTGCTTTCAGCTTTTTATACTGTTTTAGACAAAATCGTCTGTGTAAAGGAAGGATGGAAGGAGCTGAAGAGGATGATGACCCCGTAGGAAGAATAACAGTATCAACTAACTGGAATCCTGGGTATTCCCACAGACTAAGCAACCAACCAAAGAGCATATATGGACTGGTCTGAGGACCTTGGCAAATATGTAGCAGAGGACTGCCTTATCTGGCCACAGTGGGAGAGGATGGATCTAATCCTGTAGAGATTTGGTGCCCCCAGGGGGGTGGGGTTGAGGTGGAGAAAAAGGGGGTAGGTGGTTGGGAGAACACCCTCTCAGAGGCAAAGGGGAGGGACATGGAGAGAAGAACTGTGGGAGGGGGAACTGAGAAGGGGGGGACAACATTTGGAATGTAAATAAAATAATGTAATTAAAAAAGAAGAAATTACCTCATAGATAAAACGTTATACAAAAGGGAGTAACAGCAGAATGTAGATCAAAGCACTGTTTCATTATAAGTTCAAAGCAATAGTTTTATATGGCCTTGCTCTATCATAGTGCACACCTGTGGCCTCATCCTTGGACATGAGACTTAGAATGAATGTTTTTCTTGATCATTAATGTACTCTAAAACTATTTTCTTTTCTTAGTGCAATTAGCCTATGACACAGGGAGATTTACAGAACTCGGCTTGAAGTTTATTCTACAGGGAACTTGTCTCAATTGAGATTACTTGTCTCAATTTAAGAGTTCTATAAAAATCATTATCAGTATTGCTACATGAATGTATACCTTCATATTGATTCTGCAAAAATTCCTCCCAATAGGGTGGGTAAATACACAGGAAATCATTAAGCTCTGTAAGAGTGGAAAGAAAGGCATATCAGAAGCTGAGACCAAGTGTCTGGGGTCTTTGCCTCTCTGAGTACACCCATCATGGTCATGCAAAATAGTGGGCCATTTCCAGAAAACTCATGTGCTTGCCATAACATTTCCTAGATAGCTTCTGTCACATCTGGCCTTTCTCCAGCAAGCAAGATAGATAGTAAGTGTGAGAAAAAGCACAGGTTGTTGTTGTTGTTGTTGTTGTTATATAAAACTAAATACTTATAAACCAATCATTGCAATGGCATCAATTTTTGCCTATTCTACTTCTTTGTTGCAATTCAGAAGACCCTTTGAATATTAAAATTGAAGGAATTACATAAGGAAATGGATACCAAGAAGAGAACAGTGGGATTAAACGTTTGAGGCTGCCTACCACACCTATTAAGAATATTTCTTTTATGCAGGGTGATGGTGTGTTTAAAAATCTAAAGGTCAACTACCAGTCAAACTTAGATCAGTCTGAATTTGTGTAGTTATGAAAGGAAAATTATACAGATTTAAGGTTTAAAAATGTAAAATTAAAAGAATAAGTTTCAAAATTCACAGACTCAGGGCTAAACTATAAGAAACAAGCCCAGGCAAGACGGGGCCCCGCCCTGCCGCTAGGACTAACAGACCATAAAGATAAAGGAAAGGAATACAGGAACCAGCCCAGGCTATCAGGACTGACTCATAAACCATCTGGCAGAAGGGCATCTCCCCCAGCTTACTCAGAGTCACACTTTAACCAGATGTCCTTCAAACCCTGATAAGCCCCTAGCTTCTAAAATCCTGAATGCCCCAGTCAGCACGTACTCTTCTGCTGTGTTGTCTATGTCTGAACGAGCCAATCACTTACAGTTTAAGTCACTTTTTTTCCAGAATAAAAATATTCTCATTTGTCTGTCTCTCTGTCTGTCTGTCTGTCTCTTTTTATCTATCTATGTATCTATGTATCTATCTATCCACCTACCTACTACCTAATATTTGCATTAGGGTCTTGCTATGTAGCCAAAGCTGTTTATTAATTCATGATCTTCTTGTCTCAGTCTCTTGAGTATTAGAATCAAAGATATGCATTATCTACATACTTGTTTAATTTTACTTTTTTTCAGAGTATTCTTTTTTACATTTTTATTAATCATTTTATTTGTTTACATTCAAATGTTATCCCTCTTCCTGCTCTCCCCTCCCTGAAACCCCACATCATCCCTCTCCCCTTTACCTCTAAGAGGGTGCTCCCCACCCACTTGTCCACTCTTACTTCACCCCTCTAGCACCCCCCTTCTCTGAGGCATCAAGGCTCCACAGGAATGAGTGCCTCCCCACCCACTGATGCCAGATAAAGCAGTTCTAAGCTACATATGTAGCTGGAGCCATGGGCCCACCCATGTATACACTTTGGTTGGTGGTTTAGTCCCTGGGAGATCCAAAGGGTGTGGCTAGTTGATATTGTTGTTCTTCCAATGGGGTTGCAATCCCCTTCTGCTCCTTTAGTCCTTCCCCTAACTCTTCCATTGGAGTCCCTGGGCTTAGTCCAATGGTTGGCTGTGAGTATTTGCATCTGTCTTAGTCAGGTGCTGGCAGAGCCTCTCAGAGGTCAGTCATGCCAGGCTCCTGACTGCATGCACATCTTGGCATCATCAAGAGTATCAGGGTTTGGTGTCTGTGGATAGAATGGATTTTTCAAAGGCTTGACAAAAATATTAATTTTAGGATGCCTATTGTGTGTTGGACAGAAAATGAGCTGAAATAGAAAAAGCCTATCCATGGAGCCCATATATTATTTATATTAACCACATGTACTTCCTGTAACACATTTATGATAATAATTATAGGAACATTTCCCACAGATTAAGTATGCTTTATAGTAGTAGACTGGCTATCAAGAACTGTTTTAGTGTCACATCCTGGATACACATAAAGTCATCTCTTAATAGTCTCATTAAATTGGTTATGAAACTTGTGATAGAAAACAAAATCTGCAGATATTTAAGTGACCTACATAAAAATGGTAAAGTATTTTCATGTGTCCTATGTGCACTATCACATACAGTTTGAATCATCTTTAGATGATTATTTATGATGCCTAACACAATATAAATGCTACATAAATAATTTTTACATTACCTTGCTTAGGGCATAATGACAAAATATCTGTATATGTGATGTATAAACACTTTTTTGTAGTTTTAGTGTGCTGGTGTTTATATCAATATAGGTTGGTTGTATACATAGAATTTAGAACATGAGGTTTATTTCCAGGAGGAAAAGTTGATTGACAGCCTTTGTATAGTGGGAAGGCCAATATGAAATGAACTCCATGTGTTTTGTGTACTTTTTGTTTTGATGTTTCTTATCTTTTTTTGTTTTGACTTTTATTCACATTTTGTTGTTTATTGTTATTATTGTTGTTGGAGAGAGAAAAATGAAACTGGGTAAAGATGAAGGTGGAGAGAATTTAGGAGGTTTAGGGGAGGGTAAATAATATGATCAAAATTTATTGCATGAAAAAACTATTTAGAAAGCCAATACATAAAAAAATAAGAAAATCAAAAGAAAATTCACATAACTAGACATCTATAGGTAGTCATAAATGAATCTAAGTTCCATGGGAATAATTTGGCAGGACTAAAACATCAACAATAAAAAACCTTTTGACATGTTATCTTCTGGATTAGTAGGTACAGGTATGGTTTAGTCTACTACAAATTGCGTGTTGGTGCTTCTAATTGCTGTAAAGTTGTGTTTGTTTCCTATGGCGAGCACATAGACTATTGAACTGTGAACAAATGATGAAGTTAAGGAAGTTTTGACAAAGGAGGTGCTAACTAAGCTGAGGAGAAGAAAAGCATCATGTGGAGGCAAAGAAGAAGCACAGGTTTCATGGCTGAGAGAAAACAGTATACTGCAGGATTCCAGGATTTAGAAACCCGTGAGTTGCTTGGCAATTTCCAAGTAGTTTGTTGTGACTGGTACCTGAGAAGTATGGAGCATACAGTGGGATAAAGCCAACAAGGCAGTGTTAAGATGAAATAAGAAGGCATTTATAGATCATCACACACACAACAGAATCTTTTAAGTGTCTTAAATAGTGGTAAAACACACAAAAGTATACTTTAAAGAAAGAATTTTAGGGGCTAGAAGCCTCAGTGGGTAAGACATTGGCTATATACGTTTAGCCAGCTAAGTTCAAATGCACAGAAGTCACATATAGCTGGGCAAGATAAGACAGTAGCATGCACTTAAAACCATAGTACTCATAAAGCAAAATGGGAGGCAGAGACAAGAGACATCCTGGAATCTGGAGGGCTAGCCACCCTGCTATACACTGTGGTGAGAGTGGTGGGAGACATCAAGAAGCCCTGTCTCTAACATGGTGGTAGGTAAATACCAACACAAGTGCTCTGACTTTCATACTTGTGTTATAGCATGTACAAATCTATATGAACACATACACACACACACACACACACACACACACACACACACACACTAAACAAAGATACAAAACAAGAGTTATTTGGGGAGTTGTGGGAGTAAAGGAATGAAACGGGAAGAATGAGGGTTTGGGAAAAGAGAGATAGCCTCAGGACTATGTAGAGCTGGAGCACATTAGAAATCAGAAAAGAACAGGACTTCAACTAAGGAAAAGAGATAAGAATGGAGAAGGAGGATTGAAAAAGTGTTGATAAGCCCTACTCTCTGTCAACTGGGGTGATTTAATCTTGGGTTTCTCTATTAAACAATTATAAAATCATTTATGGATTAGTGTATAAGCAAGAATTAGGTCTGATAGGAGAAATAAACACCCTTTTAAATAATATATATATATTATATTGAGATTTAAGTTATCTTTAAGTCTAAAGGCAAGTTGTGCAAGCCCATTCATAATAGCCTTGCATACAAATGGTTGAAATTAATATAAATTGCCATGATCATAATAGGGAAGCCAGGACAGAAGAATTCTGTTACTGAAGTTACTGAAGTGACTTGACAGGTACATTTACGTTTAGAGTTTCCTATTTCAGCAAAGACACTATTGCGACACATAAAACTGAATATGCTCTTCAGATTAACAAGTAGGAGTTTACCAATATAATGAAGAAATATGTCAATTTTGTAATTTTATTAATTATATTGATGTTGTGTAAAAATGTTCTGTATTTTAAAGAAATTTGCACAAGAGAAAACTGGATAGACTGCCCATGATCCTTCTCCACTCTCTGTTCTTTGAGAGACAACCCCTAAGGCTTGTTCCCATTCCTGCAACAGAACACCAGTTGCAGTTTCCCTTCCCCCTTGTCCAGGTCTCCTGTGGATCTCACTGAGCATCCTCTCCTGACCTCCCCCTACCATTCTTTGTTAAATCCCAGCCTCCAGTACCATCAAGCATTCCCCATTGAACACACCAGCTAAGCAGGTCAGTAAAACAGACAATATACATACACATATATATTTTTTTAAGATTTATTTATTTATTTATGTATTTATTCTATGTATGTGAGTACACTGTAGCTGTCTTCAGATACACCAGAAGAGGGCATCGGATCTCTTTACAGATGGTTGTGAGCCACCATGTGGTTGCTGGGAATTGAACTCAGGACCTTTGGAAGAGTAGTCAGGTGCTCTTAACCACTGAGCCATCTCTCCAGCCCATACATACATATATTGCACTCTGAAAATCCAGGGAAGACAGAGACACTAAGAAGTAAACACCCACCTTATAAAGACAAACCCAGAAATCAGCACCTAGACCTATAATCACCCCAAACAAAGATGTCTGGATGCCAGTGTGAGAAGATAATCAGTAATGATCAGGCAATATGTCTTCATTAGAGCCCAGCTATCCTATGACAGAATATTCCAACATAGCTAACAAGAAAAACACCTTACACACAACTACATGAAGAAGATAAGAGGTCCTTAAAGAGGAAATGAATAAATTCCTTAAAGAAATCCAAGAATACATAAACAATTAGAGGGAATTAAAAAAATCTTCTAAAGATGTCCTGGAAAACACACACACACACACACACACACACACACACACACACACACACACACACACCCCACTTGGAAGAAATAAACAAATCCTTTAAAGCAAGGTATGAAAAACATAACAATTGAAAACAAATAAAACTCTTCAAGACCTGAAAATGGAAATGGAAGCAATAAAAGAAAACACAAAGGGAATTTTGTAAATAACAAATTATGAATTCAAAAAAGAACTATAATGCAATTAATGAGATAGAAGAAAGAAACTCAGGCACTGAAGATATAATAGAAGAAATAGATATATCAGTCAAAAAATGTTAAATCTAAAAAAATTCCTGACACAAAATATCTAGGTAATATGAGACACTATGAAAAGACCAAATTTAAGAATAATGGGGATAGAGGAAGGAGAAAAATCCCAGCTCAAAGGCCCAGAAAATATTTTCAAAACAATCATAGAAGAAAATTTCCTGAAACTACAGAAAATACCCAACATATAGAATGCCAAATAGAATGAATCAGAAAAGGAAGTCTGCTTGCTACATAAAAACAAAAACTAAACGTACAAAACAAAGAAAGAATATTAAAAGCTTCTAGGGAAAAAGGCCAAGTAGCAAATAAAGGCATATCTATTAGAAGTGTACCTTACTTCTCAATGGAGACTCTAAAAGCCAGATGAGCCTAAACATGTGCTAAAGACTCTAAGGTACCAGAGAAGAGAGACACACATAATCCCACCTCTAAATACAAAAATCTCACTATTCTTTAATATCTCTCAACATTAATGAACTCAATTCCCAAACAAAAAGAATACACTAACAGACTGGATATGTAAAGAGGACCCAGCATTTTGATGCATATGGGAAACACACCTCAGAGGAAAAGATAGACACTACCTCAGAGTAAACGGCTGGAAAACAATTTTCCAAGTAAATGGTCTGAAGAAACAAGGTGGAGTAGCTATTCTAATATTGAATAAAATTGACTTTCAACCAAAAGTTATCAAAAAAATAAGGAAGGATACTTTACATTCATCAAAGGAAAAATCCACCAAGATGAACTCTCAATCCTAAATATCTATGCTCCAAACACAAGGGAACCTACATTCAAAAAAGAAAAAAGAAAGAAAGAAAAAAGAAAGAAAGAAAGAAAGAAAGAAAGAAAAAAAGAAGGAAAAAAGGGAGGAAGAAAGAAAGAAAGGAAAGGAAAGAAAAAACCTTACTAAAGCTCAAATAACCCATTGTACCTCATACATTCATAGTAGGAGATTTCAACACCCCACTCTCATCCATGGACAGATCATGGAAAGAGAAATTAAACAGAGATATAGAGAAACTAACAGAAGTTATAAACCAAATGTACTTAACACATATTTATAGAGCATTCCATCCAAAAACGAAAGGATATACCTTCTTCTCAGCACTTCATGGTACCTTCTCTAAAATTGACCATACATTCGGTCACAAAATAGGCCTCAACAAATACAGGAAGATATAAATAAACCCATGTATCCTATCAGATCACCATCGACTAAGGCTGGTCTTCAATAACAACAATAACGACAGAATACTCACTTATACATGGAAGTTGAACAACACTCTACTCAATGACAACTTGGTCAAGGAAGAAATAAGGAAAGAAATTAAAGACTTTTTAGAATTTAATGAAAGTGAAGAAACAACATTCCCAAACTTATGGGACATAAAGAAAGCAGTACTAAGAAGAAAACTCATGGCTCTGAGTGCCTCCAAAAAGAAACAGGAGACAGCATCTATCAGCAGCTTGACAACACACATAAAAGCTCTAGAACAATGAGAACCAAATACACCCAAGAGGAGTAGAAGGCAGAAAATGATCAAACTCACAGCTGAAATCAACCAAGTAGAAACAAAAAGGACTATAGAAAGAATCAACAAATCAGGAGCTGGTTCTTTGAGAAAATCAGCAAGATAGATAAACCCTTAGCCAGAATTACTAGAGGGCACAGAGAGGGTATCAGAAATGAAGAGGGAGACATAACAACAGAATCTGAGGAAATTAAAAAAAAATCAGATCCTACTAC
Organism: Rattus rattus; assembly: GCF_011064425.1. Taxonomy (NCBI): domain Eukaryota; kingdom Metazoa; phylum Chordata; class Mammalia; order Rodentia; family Muridae; genus Rattus; species Rattus rattus. The sequence continues at coordinate 120,568,420 of NC_046159.1, forward strand.
AAAAGCCTATATTCAATGAAACTGGAAAGTCTGGAGTAAAAACAACCCTGACCAATAAAAGGAATGGAAGTATCACCATCCCTGGTTTTAAGTTGTACTACTGAGCAATTAGTAAAACCTAATGGTATTTTCATCAAAATAGACACACTGATCAATGGAATTGAATTGTAGGCACACATATAAATTAACTTACCTATGGACACATGATTTTATAAAGAAGACAGAAATACACAGTGGAAAGCATTTTTAACAAACGGTGGTAATCAAACTGGTTGTCTGTATATACAAGAATGTAGATAGATCCATATTTATCTCCCTAGACCAAACTAAAGTCCAAGTGGATCAGAGACCTCAACATGAAACCAGATACACTGAACCTGATAAAAGACAAAGTAGAGGGGTTTGGGGATTTAGCTCAGTGGTAGAGCGCTTGCCTAGCAAGCGCAAGGCCCTGGGTTCGGTCCCCAGCTCCGAAAAAAAGAAAAAAAAATTAAAAAAATTAAAAAATTAAAAAAAAGACAAAGTAGGAAATAGTCTTGACAGCATTGGCTCAGGAGACAACTTTCTGAACAGAACATTAGTAGTACAGGCACTAAAATTAACAGTTGATAATTAGTCCCATGCGAAACTGGAAAGTGGGAATCTACAGAATGGCATGAGACTTTTTACCAACTCCACATGAAATAGAAGACAAAAGTTCAAAATATAAAAGTAACTCAGGAAAGTAGCTCTCGAACAGCCAAATAATTCAATTTTTAAAATGGGTCACAGATCAAAACAGAGAATTTTCAATAGCGGAATCTCAAATGTTTGAGATGAAAAAACTAAATATTTAAAAATTCTATTTAAAAAATGAGGTACAGATATACAGACACTAAACCCAGACACTATTGCAGAGACCCAGAAGTGCTTGCTAACAGAAGTCTGATATAGTTGTCTCCTGAGAGGCTCTGCCAGGTTGGGGGCTACCAAGGAACAATGAGTTAAAAGAGTATAGGAGTCAGAGGATTTGGAGGAATCAGGAGAGTGTGGTCCACTGATCAACTAATTACGGCTCACAGAGACTGAAATGGCAAGTACAGGGACCTACGTGGATCTGCACCAGGTCCTCTATGTATGTGTTATGGCTGTTAGCTTGGCGTTTATGTGGAACTCCTAACTGGGAGAAGTTATGTCTCTGACTTGTTTGCCTGCTCTTGGGGCTCTTTTCTTCCTGTTGGGTTGCCTTGTCTAGTTTTAATGTGGGGACTTCTTGCCTTGTCTTACTGTATTTTGTTTTACCATGTTCAGTTATTATCTTTTTGAGGCCTGCTTTTCTGTGACTGGAGATGGAAGGGAAGTGGATCTGGGGAAGGGGAGAGGAGCTGGGACAAGTCGAGGTAGGGAAAACTGGTCAGGATATATTGTATGAGAGAATAATCAATTTTTGAAGAAAGAAGAAGGAAGAGGAGGAATCAGATGAGGAGGAGTAGGAGGAGTAGGGGGAGGAAGAAGAAGGAGTAGGGGGAGGAAGAAGGAGGAGGAGGAGGAGAAGAGGAGGAGGAGGAGGAGGAGGAGGAGGAGGAGGCAGCCCAAAAGTCATTTGAAGTAATATTATATTTTATTTGCAACTTATGTTAAATACTTCATAAGATTGTATAGAAAAACTCTCTGATAGGAGTAATACACTAAAAGCTAACTTGAAAATATGAGCAAATGATAAAAACGTTGTTATTCTTGTAGATTTTCTATAAATCTACGTCAAGGAAAAACTGTTTCTTTAAAAAGTCCTTGGACAATATTTAAAGACTTTAGAGATATATCAACAACACGGTACCTTTATTACTTCCAAGAAGAATAGACAATTACTAGTGTTGTTCCACTTACTTTAGTTTTTGAAGCAAAAATTGTCCCGATAACAAGCAGAAAAATTGAGCACATCTGTGTCTGCATAAAGAAGAGCAGAAGTTATACAGAGTAAAGTAGATTTAAACATCCCTTAAATTGGGAAGTAATGCACAGACTATACTGTTACCCTGGGCACAGCATGAGGGCTCTCTGGGCTTTGACACTTTTGCAGGCTTCCTGCAATTCCGCTAGAGCTATAAACGAAAGTGTATTGCATGATTTTGTTATCTATGAAAGGTCCAAGATGTTAAACTGTTATTTTAGTTCCTATAGAAAAGCAAAACCCATCAGGGCATGTCAAATATCGGCTATCTAAGCTGGTCATAAAGAAGGGCTTGATGTGTCTTGTTTTGATTTGGTTAAAATTCCCATAAAAATGTCATGTTAATGGTGTCATTCGATGGGAATTGTGATAAGCTATTCAAAAAGTCTTTCAAGATTCTCATTTCAAGATCACTAAATAGTCTACATGGGTCAATATTGCTGAAACATGATACTAGAGACCAAAAGTAGCAATAGAATTATAACCCAGGTCAGCAATGTTCTTACTTGGTCTAGCAGCCTTACAAAATCCTTACAAAATTGAACAAGAATCACTGCCAGGGAAGACTAGAGACCTGATTTGAACAGAAATGTGAAGTACATACTAGAGAGACATGTGGTACTATTGTGGTCTTTCATCATGTTTACTCATCTTCAGGTATTTGTATCCCAAAGCTCATCTTTAAGGCTTTAATCTGATATTCCTTGGTAAACAGAATGAGAATCCAAAACTGGGCATCAAAACAAAACAGTAGGCTTGGGGAGAGAGAGCTCAGTTAGTAAAGTGGATGCTGGGCAAGCAAGACAGCCTGAGTTTGCTTCCCCAGAATCTATATGGAAAAAACAAGCTATGCTCTTCGTAAGCATCTCAAACCCTAGTACAGAGAAAGGTGAACTCCCATGAGGTTTCTGGTTGGTCAAACTGAGTGCTGGGTTCAGTGAAGCGAGTCTGTCTCAGAATGTAAAATGGGAGCAAGGGACAAAGATACCGAGTGTCAACATTCGGCTTCAGCACTCTCATATTCACCATACACATCCATGTGCATACACCCATGCAAATAAAAATACAAATACAAAAATTCTGGAGAAAAGTGTGTGTGTGTGTGTGTGTGTGTGTGTGTGTGTGTTCCCGCGCGCGTGTGCGTGTGTTCCATGAGAAAGAACTGTATCCTGGAGTTAGGGCTTCAAGTCCACTAGTCACAGAAGGAAACCTGCTTGAGATCTCAGGAGCTGGAGGACCTGGCTCACCCATATCCACCTCTTCTCTCTTCTCTTATGTATGCTACTTTTGTATTTTCCTGTCTTCCCCTACTTTTCATCATTCCCTGATCCCATTTAAAGCCCCACATATATAAAACTCTGCACTAAAGAGGGTGCTGTCTTTTATGCTTTTACCTCTTTGACACTTCTAGAAGTTTCCCACCTTTCTCAATACGTTCTTTTCAGTTTTTTGTTTGATTGTTTTTTTGTTTGGACAGAGAATATATCCTTAGTTCCTATTACATCCTTCCCTTTAATCCCTTCAATAGAAAAGAAAAAAAAACATAAATAGTACTACTTTTATTTTGATTCCAGTCTTAACACTTCATGTCCTAAGAAGATAAGATTATTTTAAAATAACTTTTATGTCCTTGCATGGAAAAAGAAAAATACCATAAAGCCACCATTGTTCAGTTCTGTCCTTCCCACCCTTTACTGGGGAAAAACATGGCAAGTTGGATAGGGAGACTTCTATGAAGACAGCCAGTCAGAAGAGAAAGAACTGGGGAATTGTTCTAACACTAGACAAATGACTACTAACGTGGCAAATTAATATAACCATTCATGGCATGTTTCTGCTGCAAGACAGACTGGAATACTAAGGGTACACAGAGCCTGTTTGTCTCTCATCTCCAGTAACTTATAGTCTCGAGCATTTTATGATATAATTAAAAAAAAATTAAAGAATCACTCAGGATGGTGTGGCTCAGTGGGTAAAGCACTTACAATATAAGTGTGAGGATCTGAATTAGAATTCCCAGAGACTACCTAAAGCCAATAGATATTGCAGATATCTGAGATTGATCACGCATGTGCATAACACACACACACACACACTTTATAAAACTTAAAAATACAAAATAAAAATTCAGGAAAATTATGATAATTGTATTATTTGCATGAGTTTTTTAAATCAAGATTTCTTTATGCATAAATATGTGGAGATAAGAGAAAGTGACGACAGAGCCTCTGGCTTAGAGGTGAACACGTGGATCTGGGAGTCAAATTCAGTCCCAAGAGGAGGGAACAATACCTGCTCTCACCTCTCCAGCTCCTAAGGATTTCTGGAAGATGTTCAGCTGCATATAAGCAGTATTTATTTCTCAGTGGTAGTACTATATGATTTTTCAAAACCCTCTATTTTTGTATTATCACATATTTTAATGTTCTATAGTAAATATTAATCTAATGTTAAGAAAAATAAAATTTGTTCCCTTTTTAATTATTTAATTAAAAAGCAAATCTTGACATCTTTAAAGTGTCATTCATTCATATATATATGTATATATATATATATATATATAGAGAGAGAGAGAGAGAGAGAGTCATATATATGACTCAATACAGGATGATTTAAATGATGTAACACTGAAGTTTCTTTTTAATACTTTGTAATGTTTAACTTTTGGAAACATTGAATGTATTTGGAATCCCCTAGCAAAGTCAGTTTTCTGTGGTGCAAACTGGGTTATGGTTATATCACTTTATACTTGCAGCTAAAATGTCTATATTATAGGTTTATAAATTTACATTATCTCATTCTTATTGCACTTGGAAAAAATGGTTTTGATTACCTATATCAGACCCTAGGGAGCCTTACATCACTCTTCTAACCAGCAGACCACCAATCAAATACAGTGAAAATAAATTCTTACCGTGCTTAAGAGAACCCAGACATTTCTCAGCCTCCCCCATCCTCTCCCACCGACCATCTGGACCTCCCTGAAGCCATGAGAGCATCAGGGCAGCAAGAGAAAGGGAGGGATCAAGACTAAGAGCAAGAAAGAGTAGGGAGACCACCGCTAGCTTAGAAGGCTACGAACACCAGGAACAGGATTTAGAGGGAAGAGAACTTCCCAAATCACGATTTCCCTGCAATGTCCAACTGACATGATTAGAATTTTAAGCAGACTCTCTAGGTCAAGTAAAGGGAAACTATTTGGCAAAGATAATGTAGAGAGATAATCTAGATAGTAGGAGGGGGGACTGTGGGGTGAATATGAGCAAAGCACAATGGTACACATGAAAAAATGCAATAATGAAATATTTATGGGCAAGAAATATAAAAATTATATCCATGAGGTTTAAAGAGAATAAAACTGTATGAGTGTACAGATAAATAATATTAAAAATCCAGGCTCTCAAACTGAATATTTTATCTACAAGCAGTTCAATTCAGATCAAGTTTCTCTTGGTAGATGTAGAAATAAATTACAATTGCCCAATTTTACTCCCTTAACTTTTTTTTTTATATTTTATTTTTTTTTTATTGACTTGAGTATTTCTTATTTACATTTTGAATGTTATTCCCTTTCCCAGTTTCCGGGCAAACATCCCCCTAATCCCTCCCCCTCCCCTTCTTTATGGGTGTTCCCCTCCCCACCCTCCCCCCATTGCCTCCCTCCCCCCAACAATCACGTTCACTGGGAGTTCAGTCTTAGCAGGACCAACTCCCTTAACTTCTTACATTTAGAATGTTTTACAAGCTCTTACTCATTTTTTCTAAGATTTCCTTCAAAATCATGGCTTTTTTTTCATTACAAGCACATATATATGCACACATACACACATATTCATTTATAAACATACATATATATATATATTACACATACACATATATGCATGCATGCACACAAATATACACACACACACACACACACACACACACACACACACATATATATATATGACTTCAGCTCCAACAGATGATTAAGGAAGGAACCTTATTGGTGAGGCCAGTGAGAAGGGAAGGTGAATGAGACTGATCTTCTTTCTCTAGAATTTCAGCCACTGATTATTTTCCCTGTTGCAAATTCTCTCCCCAACCCTCTCCTCACTCCCTAGATGATTCCATTAACATTTAAGTGTATAAAGGAGCCCTATCTCCCACTCCTATACTGGTTTACCATAGTTTCCACTTCAGCTGTACTTGGCCTTTTCCTCCAGTCTCATTCACCATTCTACTACATGGAAATTTTTACTGTAAGAGAAAGAAGCTTTTTATTTACACAAAAAGGGGGAAATGTTGGGCTTGGTCTGGTGCTGCTATGTATTCAAATCCTAAATACTGGCCCCTAAGATCTGGTTTCCCCAGAGGAGCATATTCTCAGGTACACCAGCTTATGTTGTGTAAACCTTGCTTCCTAAGTTAAACAGTCAATAAAAGGCTGAAGACTGTGATTGGGCAGTAGAGGTAGAAAGGTAGAACTTGAGGGTTAAGTGTGGCCTTTCAAGAGAGACCATCAAGGAGGAGAAAGGATACAGAGAGAGGAGGATGATGCCATGAGAGAAAATGGACTATAAGCACATGACCAGGAAAAACAGAAAGTAATTAGGGACATAATCTGGGATGTAAGTTAGAATAGCTCAAAACCTGCACAAATCTAGGCTTATAGCTTGTAAATAAAATGGCAGGATTGTGTGTCTTTTATATAGGTTAAGTTAGAATATATAATTCTTATTACAAACAAGTATTAATAGCATACAAGAGAGACTAACTACTCAAATGATGCAACTGCTAACAACCAATATTTCAAATTAGTTTAAATTTGAAATTAGATTTTTAAATTAAGCTTATGAATAAAAAAATCAGGTAGTTGGTGTTGTGTTTTTCAAAAAAGAAAAAGAAGCCAGGGGATGTTTGGTAGAGGTGAGACATGGTGATGGGAAGGGGTGCCTCTGCCAGTCCATACTCGGGCATCAGGCATCCCTTCCTCTTGAGGTACCGGCCACATGATGGTAGAGTATAGGATAGAGTTTATTTAGGGCATGGGAAGCGGAGTTGAGGGAGTAGTAGAGACAGAAGGGAGAGAGGGAGGGAGGAGAGAGAGAGAGGGGGAGAGAGAGAGAGAGAGAGAGAGAGAGAGAGAGAGAGAGAGAGAGAGAGAGGGGAGAGAGAGGGGGGGAGGGGGAGAGAGAGAGAATGTAGAGGAGTTAGAGGCCAGCCATGAACATGTAGAAAGCTAGGGGAGGCTAATGTGGAAGAGAATCAACAGAAAGGGAAGAGAGGAAGAAGAGCAAGAGCAAGTGAGGAGGGGGCAAGCAATCCCTTTATAGTGAGTCAGGCATACCTGGCTGTTGCTAGGTAACTGTGGGGTGAAGACTAGAAGGAATGCCAACAGATGGAACCTCCTTAAGTGAAAGTCAATTTTCTAGTTTACTTAAAGGAAGTGTTTTGAATCTTAAAATCAGTGTAAACAACAAAGAATTGACAAATGGGACCTCATAAAACTGCAAAGCTTCTGTAAGGCAAAAGACACTGTCCTTAGGACAAAATGGCAACCAACAGATTGGGAAAAGATCTTTACCAATCCTACAACAGATAGAGCCCTTATATCCAAAATATACAAAGAACTCAAGAAGTTAGACCGCAGGGAGACAAATAACCCTATTAAAAAATGGGGTTGAGAGCTAAACAAAGAATTCACAGCTGAGGAATGCTGAATGGCTGAGAAACACCTAAAGAAATGTTCAACATCTTTAGTCATAAGGGAAATGCAAATCAAAACAACCCTGAGATTTCACCTCACACCAGTGAGAATTGCTAAGATCAAAAACTCAGGTGACAGACAGCAAATGCTGGCGAGGATGTGGAGAAAGAGGAACACTCCTCCGTTGTTGTTGGGATTGCAGACTGGTACAACCATTCTGGAAATCAGTCTGGAGGTTCCTCAGAAAATTGGACACTGCTCTATCTGAGGACCCAGCTATACCTCTCTTGGGCATATAACCAAAAGATACCCCAACATATAACAAAGACACGTGCTCCACTATGTTCATCGCAGCCTTATTTATAATAGCCAGAAGCTGGAAAGAACCCAGATACCCTTCAACAGAGGAATGGATACAGAAAATGTGGTACATCTACACAATGGAATATTACTCAGTTATCAAAAACAATGACTTTATGCAATTCATAGGCAAATGGATGGAACTGGAAAATATCATCCTGAGTGAGGTAACCCAATCACAGAAAAACACACATTGTATGCACTCATTGATAAGTGGATATTAGCCTAAATACTCGAATTACCCTAGATGCACAGAACACATGAAACTCAAGAGGGATGACCAAAATGTGAATGCTTCAGTCCTTTAAAAGGGGAAAAGAATACCCTTGGGATGGAATAGGGAGGCAAAGTGTAGAACAGAGGCAGAAGGAACACCCATTCAGAGCCTGCCCCAATGTAGCCCATACATATACAGCCACCAAACTAGATAAGATGGATGAAGCAAAGAAGTGCAGGCTGACAGGAACCGGATGTAGATGTCTCCTGAGAGACACAGCCAGAATACAGCAAATACATAGGCGAATACCATCATTAATCCACTGAACTGAGAACAGGACCCCCATTGAAGGAATCTTAGAAAGGACTGAAAGAGCTTGAAGAGGCTTGAGACCCCCCATATGAACAACAATGCCAACCAATCAGAGCTTCCAGCGACTAAGCCACTACCCAAAGACGATACATGGAATGACCCTGGGCTCCAGCCTCATAGGTAGCAATGAATAGCCTAGTAAGAGCACCAGTGGAAGGGGAAGCCCTTGGTCCTGCCAAGACTGAACCCACAGTGAACATGATTGTTGGAGGGAGGGCGGTAATGGGGGGAGGATGGGGAGGGGAAGCCCATATAGAAGGAGAGGGGGAGGGGTTAGGGGGATGTTGGCCTGGAAACTGGGAAAGGGAACAACAATCGAAATGTAAATAAGAAATACCCAAGTTAATAAAGATGAAAAAAAAAAAAAAAGAAAGAAAGAAAGAGTTGAAGGGGCTTGCAACCCCATAAAAACAACAATGCCAACCAACCAGAGCTTCCAGGGACTAAACCACTACCGAAAGACTATACATGGAGTGACCCAGGGCTCCAACTGAATTTGTAGCAGAGAATAGCCTTGTTGGGGTAACAGGGGAAGGGGAAGCCCTGGGTCCTGTCAAGGTTGGACCCGAAGGGGAGGGGAAATGGGGGGGGGGGGTAAAGGGGATGTTTGGGGGGAATACCTAGGGGGGGGGGGAGGAAGAGGGGAGGAATGGGGACTTATGGACAGGAAACCAGGAAGGGGAATAACATTTGAAATGTAAGTAAAGAAATATATCTAATAAAAAATTAAAAAAAAAAACAGAAAAAAGTGCATATATTGAAATGAGCTTCTATTGCCTGTACATGAGTGTAGGACAGATACAAATTTCTTCATTTTTTATAGTTATTCTTTTGCTTTAAGTACTGATTGTAGCTTACCATTTCTGCTCTCCTCCCTAGCCCCTGTGTCTCACCTCACTACTTCATCCACCCTTCTTTTCCATCTCTCCTCAGAAAAAGGAGGCCTCCCATGGATATCAACCAACCTTGGCATATGAAGGTGCAGTAAGACTAGGCACATCTTCTTCCATAGAGGTTAGACAAGGCAATTCAGGTGGGGAAAAGGAATCCAAAGCAGGTAATTAAGGCAAAGACAGCCCCCACTCCTGCTTTAGGAGTTACACCTGAAGACCAGCTGCACATTTTATTCAGTTCAACTGTATCATTTTGGACATTTGAGTATAAGATATCTCTGATAGCTCAGCGTTTGCTTACTTCTATGCTAAAGAGTGCATCATAGGCATCGGCCTTTAATGTACTTCACCACTCGTGCCACTGAATCAGTAACAGGGCCAACTTAGAGCTGTACTGGTGTGGGAGTCATGGGATCATATTCTTGTCCTGTTCTGAAAATGGAGGAGGCCAAGTCTGAGAGACAAGAGAGGATAAACTATTAGACTGTTTCTTTCTTTCTTTCTTTCTTTCTTTCTTTCTTTCTTTCTTTCTTTTCTTTCTTTCTTTCTTTCTTTTTTCTTCTTTTTTTTTTTTTGGACTTGGGACCCGAACCCAGGGCCTTGCGGCTTGCTAGGCAAGCGCTCTACCACTGAGCTAAATCCCCAACCCCTATTAGACTGTTTCTTAAGGATAATCTTTGGGTTGCTAATACAGGGAATGTTAAACACAGCACTCACAGCTTTGCATATTGGGGGAAATACAGTTGAAAACAACCAAACTGCAGACCCGTAGGAATAAGAAGCTCAGATCATGTTGATGGGTCTTATGGAAGGCTCAGTGAGAGAGAAGTCTAAGTAATGGTGGGCAGACATCACAGACAGTTAAGTGCATTTGTATGTCAGATCGTTTTGTCCCTAGTTGGTAGAGTAACCTCTCTCTCCTATTACTTACCAAATCAATACCTACTCATTAGCACACAAAGCAGAAAGGACGGCCCTGGTACACAGAGAATAAAAGTTTTCTCTACCAGAAATAGTTAAGAGTCTCTAATTGAATAATTCTTTGATTCTTCCCAACAGTTATGTATCTCTGCTGAAAACAATAAACTTGTTTAACCATGGATGGCATAAAAAGTCCAACATTCATCATATATGTTTTCTCATACATAATTAAGCCAAGGCAAATGGGGAGGATAATAAGAACATATGGTGCTTTAAAATACTTATTTCTTCTAAATACAGCATTATTTTTCTTCCAAATGTCAGCTTCTTATAAATAGGGAATGATGGTTACTGTGCTCTGGCTTTTATTATTCCTCTTGAAAAAATCTCTGAGGAACTAAATAATTCACATACTTGAATTTCTTAGGACTGAGTTACCGTTGCTTTGGAAACCAGTCCTTCCACATACATCTATGGACTCAACTGATATTAAACCATTATCATCTTTGAAAATATATACAGTTTTCCAGGAACTTTTCTTTCTTTTTTTTGTGGACTGGATAAAGCTGTTTAATTTGTCTACAAAAGGAGCTGATTAATAGTAAGAGCTAACCAGTACAGTTTACTCTAGGGATTGGTGTGGGATGAAGCTTTGAGGTTAAAGAATATGTTTTTGTGGTTTATTCTTGGGTTCTTTATCACATTTTATAACTTTGACTATACTTCCCTTTGGGATTCTCTGAAGAACTCATTTGAGAATGTAATTAAATAATTACCTATAGGGTTGTTATTGTTAGATAGCAGCCTATTTAAGAAGGTAAGTTTGCAGTTTCCACTGCTCTGCCCCCATCATAATTTTACAATTTACAGTGACTATTGTGATTTAAGAAAAAGTTATAGATAAATAATCATTTACCCATCTGGACATTGTTCCTTATTTCTATCTACTTAACTATAGAAAACAAGTAGAATTGGTGATGGAACAACTTTGAATGTCCTGTAAGGATACAGATGTCATCCAACGAAGACAAAAGTGAACGAAGATGCTGTGTTGAAAAAACTGTGGTTGATGCTAATCAGTAAAAAGGGTACAGTCCCTGAACATTAGGGGAAGACTATGATGTAGGGGTTCTATTTAGAGTAGGGTACAGTCTCTTACTCATATTGACCAGTTGGAGGTCTCTGTATTAATCACCATCTATAGTAAGAAGACTCTTTGATGAGGGTTGACTTGGTAGGTTTAAAAGAAAGAATGGAGCACATGCAAGTGGGAGAGGGAAATAGTGAGGGATAAAAGAGGGGCGGGAGGGGAGGGATCAAAGCAAATTATATGCCTCTCTCTCTCTCTCTCTCTCTCTCACACACACACACACACACACACACACACACACACACACACACACACACGAAAGAAAGGCATGGAAGACTCCACTAAACACAAATTGCATAGCTATCCCAGAAAAATATGTATGTCATAAATATGCATATCATAGAACTCTAAACTGTCTTGAGATTTTATAAAATTGCTTCGTACTAAAATCAGGGCATCTGAGACAAATTTGCCTTGTCTTCCAGGTAATCTTGTTTTCAGATATTAGAAAAAAAAACACAAATAGAACTGCTAGTGTAAACTTGGTTATGAAGTCTACAAAGAGTTGATGAAGAGGAGCTGACAAGGACCTAAGGACCATGACATTATATGATATAATTGCCAAAGAAGTGCATATACAGCATAAGGACTGAATTCACCAGTATATTAAAAAACAGTCCAAAAACAGCTTTAAAAAATTCTGACTGATCTTCAGTGTTACCTTAGGCAAACAAAGAAAAAAAAAGAGTAACAATAACATTACATTACATTAAAGATCACAAAGGTTCAGATGAGTAAATTTAATGTATACACAGTAACTGCTACACAACAAGGTAAGGGGTGAGAAATTAAAAAGAATTGTCTATAGGTACTCAAGAGATTTAGAAAAGAAACGGACAAAGGAAGCAATATTTGATGAATAGATCAGACCAAAACTAGTTTTGCTCATGCTGGCTTGAGATCTTGCTATCTAGGCAATTTGAACTTTAGTTTTTGCCTCTGTAATTAGTTTATTCTAAAGGTTGTGGTGAAGGTAAGTAAAATTAGCAAACATCAAGCACAATGGCTGATACAATATAAGTTCTATCTTTAAAGCCTTAGATGCAAACAATATCATTATTATCCATAATGAAACCCAAACTTCGAGCTTACGACACAATAGTGGGAGTAGCATTGGATTCTAGTTTTTATCATTCTTAACATTGCCTGTCACCTGACATTTCACGTACATATTTGTACATATGATGAGCACTATTTCCTTTTAGGGTTTATTTCATTATAGGTTGATATTAAGTCAATGATGTATAAACTTTAGGTGAGAGTTAATAATCTGATTATTTTACTATTCAGTTCATATTTTACTACCTTCCCACAAGGGATCTGAGGAATGAAATTAAGTATTAAAATTCTAATATTCTACATATAACATATGTAATATATTCAATAAGCCTTTGCTGAATGAATAAGTCAATGAATAAGGAACTTGAGAAAACTTGCATATATAAAGAGAAGTGGTGGTTGTACAATAGTGCGGGGTAATATCTCTCTTACTGCTTTCATTATATTATTTTCAAATCACATAAGTAACCAAAAGAGAAAAAATTAAGAGTTAGCTACCCTGACTGTCTGTTATGATAATCCTGTCTAAAGAGAAAATAAGCTGACTTTGCACTTTATGGCTGCTGAGAGCTACCAAATTTTGAAGTATCCTCAAGTTATCTGCTCAACTATCTGTTCAGAGTATTGCTTAATTTAAAGCCATGCTAGTTTGTCTTAATTTACATTACCCACATTTCCTTTTATGACTGATAAGAAAATATCCATCTCTATAGATGACATATTGCATGAAAGGAGTTGCATGACTAATGAAGTTCTGCTATTTATGATGATGAACTATGTGAAATTTATAATGCACTTCTTGTTATTGATTTTGCAAAAGAAAGAAGATTGATTCTGAAATACCGTATGACTTACTTGCTCAATGTTAAGTAGTGATGACTCCCCTTGTCTCAATTTAAGTCTCAAGCAAGACTCGAGAGACCAAGCATACTTCTTTTTAATGTTTCCAAGGAAACACAAAATATGTTATTCATTCATTCCATAAATGTTTACTTTATCCATTTTATCTAGAGTCCTGTGGAGTGGAGTTTCATTGTATGGGGTTCTTTCTGTCTAGCTCAAACTGGCTCTGAACTGGAGATCTTCTACCTTTTGAGTACAGGAGTTTTGGATTGTATCACCATATATAGCTAACACTAATAATTAATTTTTTCATCTCCTTATTGCTAATTTGGTTCTTGTTATCCATAAAACATATTAAAGAGATTATTATAAGATATGGTCACGTTACTGGGTTGTATAAAAGCTTATTCTATCTCCCTCTGCTTTTGGTGTCTATTACTCAATAGATACTATCATCTAGTCCCAGTTTAAATAAAAACGTGTTTAAGGTTGTGAAATGTGGACTACTTTATTCTGGTTACTGCCAACTCTGTATCTTTATCAAACACTTTATCATACATACTTTAAAAAACTATGGTCGTTTTAAACAATTATTAACAAATAATGACAGCTATTAAGAGAAAAAGTGCCTCAAATATGACATCTCAGTTCAAATTAGTAGATGAAAGAAATTTTAACTGAAAAAAAATTTGATGGTTTCCTATGGGGAATAAGGAAATCATTAAAGTATTTACCATGACTAAGTGATTCGGGGGGAAGGAAACAGAGTATCATATATCCCTAGCTGGACTTTAATTTGCTCCATAGCTCAGGATAACCCTGAAATGCTGATCCTCCTCCCACTACCTTCGAAGTGCTGGGTTTACAAGCATATGGCACCATGTTCAGCTAAGACGAATAATTAAGAGTCCAAGAGAGTAACTATGAAGGATTAGTCTCGTGTGGTGGCATAATATGGTTTAAATTTATAAGGAATATATCTTCATATTTAGTACAATGCCTTACATTATAAATAAATGAAACAAAATATTCAGTATCTCGCTTACAACCTAGGCAAGATGTCAGTCATATTAAGGGTTAATTCGTGGCACATACCTTTAATCCTAGCATCCAGGAGGCAAAAGCAGGTGGATCTCTGTGAGTTTGAGGCCAGTCTGGTCTATCATGTGAGTTCCAGGACAGCCACAGCTGTTAAAGAAAGCTTTTCTCAGAAAATACAACAAGTAAGTAATTACTTAAGTAAATGTTAATTCTCATGAATATAAACTATAAAAACAATTCTGTGGCTGACACTCATACTTTATAGGTATAAAAGAAAATGCAAAACAAGACTCCAGTGGTGTTTTACAAGTAAGTGGTTATGAACTAAAATGTAAGAAAACAGAACTCTGCCAACGTTAAAGTGCAAAGTTGTATTAGGCACTCTTATCCAGTACTGCTGCTGCTGCTGCTGCTGCTGCTGCTGCTGCTGCTGCTGCTGCTGCTGCTGCTTTTCCTTCTTTCCTCCCTCCCTTCCTCTTTCTTCCTTCCTTCTTTTTTCTTCTCCTCTATCTTCTCTGAGATGGTTTTCCTGTGTTAACAGCCCTGCCTTACCTGGAATTCCTTTTGTAGATCAGACTGGCCTCAAACTCACAGAGATCCACCTGCCTCTGCCTCCTGAGTGCTGGGATTAAAGATGTGTCAAAATGCCCAGCTCAGTCTGTTTATTATCTGAACTACAGCACTCAAGGCTGGAAGCTAAGCCTGGAACCAAAGAGCCAGCCAAGTGTTGGGACTGTCACTAGAAGTCATAAAGTTACTGTATTAGTCATATACTTGCTTGAGACAATTACCTTGTTTAAACCATCATCGTTCTGGCATTCCTGTCAATTGTATTTAAGCTGACCTTTCAGAATTTAATACAGTCCTGGAACCTTCTGTTAAAATACCATAGTAAAATAATGAACCCAGAATTTAGGCTATCTTTCCAAGGTGAGTTTCTCTATACAGTAGTTATCCCAGAGGCCTGAACATAACAGAAAAGGAGAACAAAGGATGAAAGGAGTTTGCTCTGTACTGCTGGTTAAGGCCAATCCTTTATTCAACATCTTTAGTTTAAGAAATATACTGCGTCTCTTGCTGCTAAAGCTAAATACGGGTTTTAAAAACATCATGTGTCTGAGTTCCCACGTATCAACACATACTAAAACCTGGGTAACTTGATTCACCTGTTCTTCAAGGTTGCACCTTTGTTGCAGAGCGATTGTGGTCCTAAAAGTGACCTACTTTCCTCGTCCTTGTCAACTGGCTTAGCATTGCAAAATATGTCCTGTATCTGCTATAACTATAATTCATGAGGATTGGACAAGAAAGAAATCAGATAGTACACAAGCAATTAGTGGAAAGTGAAATTTTCTGTTAATCAATTACAACCTACATTAATAGGATGTTTTGTACAATTTCAAATCACTTAGACCAGAGGACTAATGAATAAATGCTTCTTTAATTGAGGAACTGTTGTGCATGACCTTAACTAAATCATCAGAGGCTGATGGATCTTGGGTCTGGATATTATCTCGTAATTAAGGATTCTTGGGCCAGTAGATGAGGTAGGTCCAATGACTAGGACTTTGTTTAATCCATATCAAGGCTATTAGATAGATAAGACTTTCTCAGCAGAGCTCTGTAGCACAGGGTCAGAGTTGAGGGGATGTTTGGGCAGAAACTCTGCATAAGGGATGTCTGAGAGACCAAGTAGGGTACATATAGTGAGGTGACTCAGGCTGAGGTATTCTAGGCACAAGCTGAGAGGAGGGTTGATTGCCAGAGGGATATTGGCAACCCGTGGTGAAACTCCAGCCAAGAGAACCAGATTTCAGAACCCATTTAAAAAGAGTTGGGATTCCAGAATGATGCTATGGGACAGATAGAAACTTGGATGGAAAACATGATGTGGGACTGATGATCAAGGAGGGAAAAGTCAGGCCATTAAAGCAAAACAAAGGAACAAGGTTAGAATGACGGCAGTCAGGTAAATAGATTGTGAGTAAGAACTATCTTAGGTGTACAACAGTCCTTCTAAGGACTGAGATGAGGTGCAGTCTATACATAGGAACAAACAGGCCTCAGAGGCTTTTGGAGATGTCAGTAGCTCATTGTATTAGTGGAAAATGTCCACTCACATCCAGTTTGTGAAGCTGCTTCTTCTCTGGCTTTAGATGGCTCTGTTTCAGGGAAGAGTTGTGTTCATTCACTGAGGGTCCTTCAGTAGTTGCTGCTTCTTCTTCTTCTTCTTCTTCTTCTTCTTCTTCTTCTTCTTCTTCTTCTTCTTCTTCTTCTTCTTCTTCTTCTTCTTCTTCTTCTTCTTCTTCTTCTTCTTCTTCTTTCCCCTTCTCCTCTTCCTCCTTCTTCTTCTTCTTAAACTTTCAATATTTTTGTTAAATCTTTTTTTTAAATTTTATTTATTTATTTTTACACTCCAGATTTTATTCCCCTCACAGTCTGCCCCTCAGCCCCCACCCAGGGTTCCATACCCCATACCTCCTCTCCTCCCCACTGTACTTCCACCCCCATCTCCACAAGAATGACCCCACCTCAGTCATCCTATTAGATCTCTAAACTTCCTGTAGCCTCCAGTCTCTTGAGGGTTAGGTGCATCTTCTTTGACTGAATCCAGACCCGGAGTCCTCTGCTGTATATGTGTTGGAGGCCTCATCTCAGCTGGTGTGTGCTGTCTGGTTGGTGACCCAGTGTCTGAGAGATCTCAGGGGTCCAGGTTAATTGAGACTGCAGGTCCTCCTATAGGGTTGCCCTCCTCCTTAGCTTCCTCCAGCTTTTCCCTAATTCACCAGAGGGGTCAGCAGCTTCTGTTCATTGATTGGGTGCACATATCTGCATTTGACTCTTTTAGCCTCTTGTTGATTCTTTTGGAGAGCAGTCATGGTAGGTCCCTTTTTGTCAATGCCCCATAGCTTCAGTAAGTGTGAGGTCTTGGGGCCTCCCCTTGAGCTGGATCCCACTTTGGGTCCCTGGACCTTCTTTTCCTCAGGCTCTTCTCCATTTCTATCTCTGCAGTTCTTTCAGACAAGAAGAATTATGGGTCAGAGCTTTGACTGTGGGATAGCAACCCCATCCCTCACTTGATGCCCTGTCTTTCTGCTGGAGGTGGATTTAGAAAGTTCCCTCTGCCCACTGTAGGGCCTTTAATCTAGGGTCCCCCTCTTTGAGTCCTGCAAGTCTCTCACTCCCCAGGTCTCTAGTTATTCTACTCTCATAATGTATAACACTAATGTGAAAATTTCCAGTTCTCATAGAACTTAGAGAACTTCCAACTACACACATTCTAAATTTTATCTCCTCCTTAGATTGAAACCTACTTAAGGAGGATCAATTTTCTATGTTTGCATTTAAAGCTTCCCCCTTTTTCTTTACCCATCCTGTAAATCCAAGATTTCTACTCAAGATGGATAAGATGGGATTTGGACAAAACATGGGGTGTGATGGAATTGTTTGTTGTACACTGTCTCAGAGAAACTAGGCTAATGTTCTTTGTGTTTAATGTAAATTTAATACTCTGTTTCTCCCTGGGGAAATTTCAAGGTTCTCTGATATACATTCATTTCTGGAGATCACTTAAAGTCTCCACATAATAGAACTGTGTATAATCTCAGGTTTTGGGGGTCCAGGGTATGTTCCCTTCACTATTTTACTGCCAAATCACATGTTCAGGCAACCTTATTAAAGAAAAATGTTCTACCTGCTCCTCCATCTCACTCCTCACTTAACTTGGGACTATAGTACATTCTTACTCAAGACTTTTCTTGTCCATGATATGAGATGAAAGAAGGAGATGGAGCTTTCTGATAGCTTTCCATCACAACTCTTCAAATCTCCATTTATCACAAAAAGATGACCAATGGCAAGTCATGTCAATTCATTCACATTGAAGCTAGACTAAATAACTGTACTTATGTCTTTGTTTAGTCAACTTACTAATTTTTATAAAGGAATACTCTTGATTTCTTCTTGACTAGGTTGGTATAGAGTACTACCGAACTACAATATAGTATATGAGATTTAACTCCGAATAAGAATGCCAAGTAAAGTCACACTGAGACAGGCAGGATACATTCAAGATTCTCCCTCACTGATGTTTAAGAAACATGTTTAATGGCCTCTAGCTGTCCTCTATCATTCATGTTTTGCATCACAAGTAGGCATGCTCTTTTTCCTACTTAAGTTGGTACATGTACCAAGTTCTTTTTGTGCCATGCCTGTAACAATGCAGTCTTTAGAGACAGGTGGATGAAACTAATTTAAGGAATCAGATAAGGATTGTTTTCCAGAAATGTACATCTAATGTTCCTTTTATTTCAGCTGAATGGAAATATTGCAATGACTTAACTGTGTTGTAATGCCAGCTCTTGGGAAACAGAATGAAACTCTGAAAGTTTACAGGGGAAGTACCCCTTTGCAGGGTAATGGGGATAAAATAAGCAATTTCACAATATGTAATTGATAGGTCCTAACTGAGCTATGCTTGGGTATCACATAATTTCAGGTACATAATAAAAGGCACTCAGATTATTCATTGAGAAAGAACAAGGCCTAGAAATTGAAAACACCTCTACTAAACACATATTAGTTAGCAATGTTGGGAGTTAAATACTTCATTGTTCAGAGAATAATAATTAGTGAAACGTCTCCTTAGGTAATGAAATAATTCAGGTATTTTGTGTGTGGTAGGAGGAGTATATATAAAAAGAACAAAGACTATTACTAAAGCCCTTGTCTCCGTGATATTGTCCATGGGAAAGCAGGACTCTAAAGTATGATTCTGACAAAAGCTATACTCATCACCTGTCATAAGTATGTGCAAGAGCGATGTCAAAAGTGTATACATCAAACACCATTTATGAGGAGACAGAGAAGCTCACTGTGAATTTGCTGGAGAAGTCTAACAGGAAATGTGACAGCTGTTTCAGAGTTGGGCGGACTGTCATTTGGAAAGAGTGTAGATTAGTATGGCACCTACTTTCTTAAAGGACAAACCACATACATCTCAGTTTGGCATATGGAGTTCTCACGATGTGATTCTAAATTCCCTTTCCAAATTCTCTCTTCCTAATTTCCACCATAGCAGTTCTTTCTTACACCAATACTTTGCCATATATCTCATTCCTTACTAAAAGCCTTATTCTACTTAACTGTCTGGAATACATTCATGTACCATTAATGATTATTTTAGATCCTAGGTAAATAAACATAGAAAAATCTAGTAATAAATAAAACATCTGTATTCTCACTGCATTGACTGAAAGAATATGAAATTGATGACACTTAGCTGAGGAAAACATTTAAAAAGTAATTGTTTTCTATAGACTAGGAAATCTTCTAATGTCTGCTACAGGTGGGCACCAGGAGACTCGAGGCAATAAAAATACTTGCCACATTCTTCCTATAAGACAAGTGTTACCAGTACAAGAAACAAGAATCAAATAAATTATATATATATGTATATATATACACACACACACACACACACACACACACACACACACACACACACACACACACACACACACACAGAGTCCTACCTACCAACCTATCAACCAGTTTATCTTCAAACATTTAAAATAAGTGCGGTGTGACACTAGAGACAAAGTAAAATTTCTGCCAGAGAAAGCATGTTAGATATAGTTTTCTGGAGATCATTCTAATATTTAGCCAAATAGTCTTTAAATTATTTTATCATAAAGTTTTGAAGTCTCCTTAAGAAGTAATATGTGGTACATGTGGAAAGCTTTGTTTATGATTATGAAAACTTCATTATTTTAAAGAACAAAATAATGTAAGAATATTTTTCATAGTATTATAGGTCTCAAGTAAATTATTATCTTCACAGTAGCACATAACTCAATAGATATTTGAGAAGAATACTTAATGAAGCAAAACTACATATTCTGGATGTCCTAGTAGGGGAAAAAAGTTTTCAAAATGTGGAAAACTTTGTTCTTTCTGTATGAAAGATTTTATAATGTATAAAAAAAATACCAAGACTGTTCATGCAAACACAATTTTATACTTTGCCAAAAATGGAAGACTACTGTTTACGTTTGTCATGTTTTCTGATTATTTATGCTTAATTGAGGCTGCTTCATAATTACAAAGTAAAGGAATGAGTGCTCACAGTATCAGCCAGCATGAACCATTTTTTGAGGTCTCGTTCCACTCAGGTTGGTCAGGATGGGTTACTTCATGCATGTGTCACAGCATTTTGTTTCCCTCTCATCTCAGAAGGATGAACTGCCACAGGTAGAACAAAGATTATACTAGGAGTACGGAACTGTTAGAAGCAGCTTAGTGTCTTTCTGGTAGGAATAGGACCAATATTTCAATTAACGTGGGGAGAATTTGTTTGAAAAAATCAAAGGCTGGACATCTCCTTCTGTCAGTTTCTGGGCAGATCGCAGTTGACTACTTTATACCCTTAGCCATATCTAGTATTCTAAAGTGTTTCTTTTTCTTTCCATTCTGCCTGAGGATGAGAAAAATTCTATATTCCTAGATCTGCATTCCTGTGTTGTCAGCATAACATCTTTACAGCTGTCGTTGTCTCCATTTTTAGAAGTATGTAATTTTTTTATACAATTTACAAAATCAAGGGCTCTTTTTCCTTAAAGCAATCTCAATTTCTAGATAGCCACGATTTGAATTTAAACGTGAAAAATCCATACATCTGTAAGGTTACCCCAGAAACATGCAACTTTTATAAAATGACTTTGAGTGCAACTAGCATTTGAGAATACCGATTTTAAAAACAAGTACATTAGTAGTAATAACCATCATGATATCTTACTACTGAGGTAAGTATAATTATCCCCATTTTTGTCTTAGAAAAACATCGGTCCACAATAGACAATGTCTGATTCGTAGCAGCTAAGAACCAAAGTCTATGTCTATTCTTTTTGAGAATTTTTTATTTCAAGACACAACCTCACCACAAAGGCTTGGGTTTGAACAGAAATTCATATTATTTATAGTTTTACTTTAATATCTGAGAGCCTCTGGTATTTCCTGTCTTTTTCCTAAATGTTTAATCAGGGTTCAATCTAATTCCCATCCCTAGTTAAAACTTCAGAAATGGGTAACCTGTAGTTGCGTAGTACCAAAACAAAACATTTTGACATTCTGTGTTGCAGGATACAAGACAACTAACTCTCCAGAAAAAAGAAAGAAAAAAGAAGGAACAAGAAAGGAACAAAGGGATGAAGGAAGAGAAGAGATAAAGAAATGATAAGAAATGTTGTTGAGCAACCCATAAAATAAAAAGCAGGATTCAGAGAGAGTCACAGGAAAGGGACACGTTCTCCCAGAGAACATCTCTACTGTGAACCAGATCTTATCATGTATCATCTTTGTTACTTCACTCGAAATTCATATTCCACAGAGATGGAGCATAATCGACTTCCCTGTATGTTCCCAAAGGAAATAAAAGTAACTTTAATTTCCTCTTTCCAAATTGTGTACAATGAGGAGTAATCAGTCTCCTCAGGATAAAAGGAATGTGCACCCCAATAAGGGGAGAATAAATACTAAATGGCCAAAGAAAATGCATTAAAATGAACATCGCAATACATTGATTTCAGCACGGAAAGTTCAAAGGGATTTTAAATGGATAAAGCAATATATGTTTTTTTTAAAATTACTTTACCTGAGACATACAAACATAAATATTAGTAGAGTCTGTGTGTTGCTTTGATACATTGTATATTATTTGAGTCAGATTGGACACATGTCCTCAAAGAGTCTGTTTTCTTTCAGTGTTTTCAAAAACTTTTTTCCTTCAAGAACTTATAGTACATAATCATAATCTATGGCTAGTCTCTTGTATTACAGTACACTAGATTTTTCTTGTTGTTGTTCCTTTCTGTCCATGTACCAGGAAGTTGATGTTTCCCTCTTTCTCTCTTCCACTTGTCTTAGTTACTGGTAACTACTGTTTTCAGTTTCCCTGGGGTAGCTGTTTGAGATTCCCTTATCAGTGGCATCATAATTATTTGTCTTTATAAACCACATTTTGTATCCAACATACTGGTCCCTTGTTCCATTCATAGCTTTGCAGACAACAATTTTCTTTTAATATCAAATATTATTCCATTGTGTACATGTACCACATATCTTAACCATCCCACAGTTAATGGGTACGAGGTAACAGCTGCCCTTGGTTCTTTCTAACATAGTTCAGTGTGAACAGCTGTTTAAATTGATATCTGTGAAGAAACCACTGATGAGGGATCCAATGCAACTTCCGTTTTGCCCTGCCTCCATTTTGACTGTTGTTTTGCTATACACACATGGGAAACAGAAACAGTGCCTTTTTAGATGGTACTTAATGTTTAATTCCACAATCAGCTTGGTTTCTGACACCCACAGGAACAAATAGCTACAATTTTCAAGTGTAAGATTTTTATTGCCAGGGTGTTTTCGCTTTCTTTTGGTAAGATTAGACTTGAATAGTCATGTCGACTATAGTTTAATTTTGTTCCTTGCTTCCTGGCACTTTTCTTCTCAGTCTCTCACATACCCACTTCAGCACAGAATACACGTTTTTGATATATCGTGCCTGGAGGGAACCTACAACTAGATCTTCAGTGTCTTAGAATTTCTTATTCTGACGATCAACAGGATGGAGATTTCTAGATAACAAATGTGCTCCCTTAAAAGTAAAGATTATTTGACCTTAGTATATTCAACTTTACTTTTCCCAAGTTTCTTTTGTCAACTCAGGATATATTTTTTTTTAAAGGTAACTCCTGTGAACTTTCTAACTCTGAAACCTATGCAGAAAATAACTCTATTTTTACCATCTGTCTGTCTCACATTGTTTTATTAAGAAAGAACTTTTCAGCATGAATTTCGTGAGATTGAGAGGATGACTAATTCCGATCACATGGATGCAAGGTGAGTTTCTCAGAATTCTGGCAGATTTCTGAAGCCATCCTCTGCTGCAGCTCAACCTCATTGCCAAGCAGCAAATGTGCATCAGGAATGCAGACTAATTTAAAAGCGATAATTGGAGGGAAGGGGCCACCCACCCATCTAAAACTTTTAACCCAGAACTGTCCTTGCCTAAATGAAATTCAGGGATAAAAATGGAGAAGAGACTGAAGGAAAGGCCACCAGAAACTGCCCCACTCTGCCATCCATTCCATCTGCAGACACCAAACTCTGACACAATTGCTGATGCCAAGAAGTGCTTGCTGACAGGAGTCTGATATAGCTGTCTCTTGAAAGGCTCTGCCACGACCTAAGACAAAAGCAGACACAGCCAACCATTGGTCTGAGCCTAGGGACACCAATGGAAGAGTTAGGGGAAGGGCTGAAAGAGCTGAAGGGGATTGCAATCCTGTAGAAAGAATAATATTAGTTAACTGGACGACTCAGAGTCCCCAGGGACAAAACCACCAACCAAAGAGTATACATGGGTGGGTCCATTGCTCCAAACATACGTAGCATAGGACTGACTCATCTGGCATCAGTGGGAGAAGAGATGTTTGGCACTGTGGAGGGGAGATGATGAAGGTGTGAGGTGGGAATGGGTGGGTAGGTGAGCATCCTCTTAGAGGCAAAGGGGAGGGGTATTGGTGGGGGTTTGTGTGGAGGGAACTGGGAAGGAGGATAACACTTGAAATGTATAAAACAAAATGATTAATAAAAAAAGAATAAGAAAAAGATAAAATATTTAAGAAGCGATAATGGTCATGGGCTCCTCCAAGAGTAGGTTATGTTCTGTTGTTCTGTTTCTTGATCATTATGCCAGTTAAATATTGTTTATTAACTAAAAACTCTCCACCTACACATTTTCTATTTGTCTATTTGTGTGTGTGTGTGTGTGTGTGTGTGTGTGTGTGTATGCGTGTGCGTGTGTGTGTGTGTGTGTGTATGTAGGTGTCAATAGTTTGGCCTATCTTACCACTGAAGTATTAATCATTTTAAAAATGAACTAGAAGAGTTCTTCCAGCAACACAAGCTATAATCATTGGAATCATCTTTGTGTTCTCTATATTTATTTTACATTTAGAACCTATAGGCAAAACCTTACAGAGCTTATTCTATATCTCACCATGTCTCTCTACTCCAGGTCACCTATTTAACAGTTATTGGAATGTCCCAGTAAATGTTCTATAGCCTTCATTCAGCCTCTATGTCAGTGCAGCCAGGAAGATACTGTCCTAAAGAAGGATAAATGACATCTTTCCTCTGACCGTATACAGTAGATTTACATTTGTCTCTATGTGAATCTCAAGCTCCTACAGAATTGTTCCAGGGTGGCCTTTCTGATTCCATTACATATTACTCATCCCTGTACTCACTCTATCTGGCCACATCAATTATCTTGCTGCCAGACAACATCAAAGCAAGTTCTTTGCATGCACTTCCCACGACCTAGAGAGCTAATTCTCTGGATGCTTGCACTGGTTTTCTGTTGCTGTGACAAAATTCACGAAGAAAAAAATTAAAGTAGGAAAGAATTGTTCTGACGCATAGTCCCAGTCCACAGTTACTTTGCTGTTTTGCTTCTAGGCCTTTGATGAGCTAGACTAATAATGAGGACTGTGGGGGTTGGGGATTTGGCTCAGTGGTAGAGTGCTTGCCTAGGAAGCGCAAGGCCCTGGGTTCGGTCCCCAGCTCCGAAAAAAAGAATTAAAAAAAAAAAATAATGAGGACTGTGCAGTCAATCAAAATAGCTTTCCTCAAGGACGATGGGAAACACAGACAGAGTGTGAGTAAAGGGATGAACACATGTTATCATCTTTAATGACATGCCTTTAGTGACCTACTCATCCAAAAAGGTTCTGAATATCATTCCTGTTAATGCTGATAGTCCATTTAACTCTAATTTCTCAATAGATTAACCACTGGTTAGAGCTCTCTTGATCTCTTGATCTGGTCATGTTTCCTTCATCAGTTCCCACCTCCTTCTTCCATTTCCTTATTTCTAAATTTACCATCGTTTACTAGGATGTATATATTTTACATGAATGCATACATATAAACATTGGTCAAATATTTCCTTAATATATCTTGGGTAATCTTTTGACAAATATGAGAATTACATTTCTTTTTAAAAAAAAACCACAATTATTAAAACCACAGTTAGAAATAACAAAGCATTATAAGATGATATGACATCAAAACTAAATTGTATTAAATACTCATATTTGAAGTTTGGTAGGTAGAATTTCTAAGGCATGTACTAATAACACAACCTTGACTCATCATTATTACAATTCCTTTGTAATGCATGCCACCTTAAATTTCTTTCAAATGTTTAAAAAAATATTGCTGAGGCTTTGTGTTCTACTACATAGATTTTCCTAAACACTTTATTTTTTAGACATCCGTACCTGTTTATATTTTCATATCAAACCTTTTGAGATAAAAGTTTTTATGTTTATCACAGAAATACTTGCATATCAATGTTTACAGAAACACTATTTTCAATAGCTAAGTTATAGGACCAACGTAGGTGTCAAACAGGGAAATGAACAGATTAATGTATAGGACAAAATGACCCTAAATAACTGTTCTAGTTTTGTTCTGTTTCTGTGATAGAACTAGCTTTCTTTACAGACAAGCCCACCCGCTTAGAGAATGGCATAGCACACTAGATATTGTGTCCGCCTGTGTTCTGTTGTTCTGGGTTCCATTTCCCTTTCTGGGGTGTCCAGATCTTGTTGCACACTGGGTGAAAAAGGATGAAGGGGATCATGGTAGGTCAGTAGGATCTTGGGATTAGGGGTCCTCTGAGGACTTCAATATTACAGCTCTTTTAGATGGTATTCGGAGAACCAGCTCTCTGACAGTAGTCAGTAAAAGAGTATATACATATTATTTGGGATGAACAAACCTTGGAAAGTAACCAGGGATTTTTCAGGTGGTTGTACATGGACTGAGGCTTAAGGTGATGCGAATGACTCATTTGCATGGAGAGGCATTTCAGGTGTTTGCCAGGCAGGTTCTTAGTGGGAGTAAGGAAGTTGAACCTGTAATTTCACGAAGGACCATGTGACATTCCTCAAGTAGAAGATGTGGGAATCAGGCTCCTCAGATAAGGTTAGGTGGAGAAGAAGCCCCACTGGAAAAAGGAAATCTCCATTTTGTATCAAGCTCATGGTAGACTTTAAGATCAGTGTTTTCCAACAGTGTCTACTTCACCCTTGATGTAGTCAGGCCCATTGTACACTGAGCTGGGCTGGAGGGAGGGGAGCTTAATCAGGCCAGGTAAGTGATAAACTGTTACATAGGAGGAAACAACACTGTCCTCCTACATTATATAACAATCAAGACATTTCCTCTCTACTCCCAGATATGCCCCCAGGCTAATCTAATCTGGGTAATTAAGACTCTCTTCTCTAGTAACTTTAAGCTGTTAACAGTTAAATCTAACACTGATGACAATTAAGGGATTCTTGATCAAAAAGAACAATGATGGTTTCATGTTTCAGAGCCATAATACCAAGAACAGTATAATAAATCACAAACCAGACAGTAATAGCACTGAATACATAGAGGACCCAGAATTTAACCTATATAACACAACCACCTGATTTAAACAAATAAACAAAGAAAAAACTAAACAAAACAAAAAACCCAAATGATTGTTAATAAATATGCCAGAAATTATAGGACAGTCAGCCTCTTTAATAGCTTCTTCAGGGAAAACCTCATATCCAGATGTAAAAGAATAAAATTAGATTCTTATCTTTTATCCTGCAAGAAATTCAACTTAAAAAACTGTATCAACAACCTTAATAAAAAACCTGAAAATTTGAAACCACTAGAAACTACTAAGAAGAGAGAGCAAACACTTATACTTCAAGATACTGGCATAAGCAACGGCTTCCTATGTAGCTTAGGAAGAATAACGATGATTGACAGATGAAATTCTATGAAATTGAAAGGCTTCTACACAACAAAGGAAATATAAACAGTAAAGAAACAGCCTGAAAAATGGGAAAAAGTTCATTCCAGTTATTCATCTGACAGACGATTAATACACAGAATATACAAAGAACTTAAACTCTCCCAACTCTTTGTCCTTCATGGCAGAAGAGGAAAGAAGATGAAAGGAATATTATTTCTTTGAAAAGTGTCACAATAAGAAATATGTGTTGTGCTGCAGCTGTGAATCTAAGGCCTACCAACTAAGTTGATCTTTGGCAAATATGGCTATCTTGCCATGTGCAAGATAAAATATAACTGGAATGTCAAGGTTGGACAGACAAGGCATTAAAAATTGTCTCTTGCAGATTTAGACATGGATTCTGTAAAGGAACAACACCTAAACCCAAAAGGGCAGCTGTCACAGTGCTCAGTTAGTCTTGGGGATTTCAATCAGTCATAAAATAAATGTTTGGGTTTCAAATCAAAACAGACAAACAATAATGACACAAATCAGCTTAACACCTCCTCAAATGATTGAATCCATAAGTAGACAAATGAACTGAGCAAATCTCAAAAGAAGAATTACAAATGACTAATAAATGCAAGACAAAATATTCCTCTTTATCAAGAAAATGCAAACCAAAAACTATATTGTGATTCCAGCTCAGTACACTCGGAATGGCTGTCATCAAGCAATGTGCTATGCATGCTTGCAAGGCTGTGGGAACAAAGAATGCTTGGTGGGAATATAAATTAGTCTACCAAGTAGGGAAATGAAAATGTAGCTAGCATGAGATGCAGACCTAGCATGCCTGAGTATTGCAATCAAAGTCAGGATGCAACAGATTCTGACCTACCCGATCTCATTTTGATATCATTGCTGTTTTCAAGATTGTATGTCCAAATATGTTCACCTTCTGAGTTACTGTGTATTATAACTTCAACAAGAGAATTGCAGGAGGGGGTTGATGACATAATTCAGTGACAGCTCCCATTATGTGACATGTTCTCGACGGGCTTATGTTTAAACCTGTGGAATTCAATAGGAAGTGTCATTTTTCAAGATTAAGACATATTTTGGATGTGTCGTCGGAGTGGCAGATGTACAGCATTAGGACCATGGCCTGAGGATTGTAGGCCAGTTCCACTTTTAGATGACTTTTCTCTGTTCCTCGATCCACCCAGCTGTGAGCAAGCCATTCCCACTACAGTGTATTTCTTGGTCAAATGGACTGTACTCTCCAACTGTGAAGAAAGATAAATCCTCCCTTAAGTTGCTTCTTTTCAAGTATTTGGTAACAGTGATTGGAAAAGTAATGAATACGGGAAATTGCTATTTAAGATGGGGGCCATTTCTCTTATAAACCTGACGTGTGATTTTTAGATATTTGGAAGTTGTGAGGAATCAAGTTGGAAGGGTTTAATGCAGTGGCCTGGAGAAGCCCCAGAATTCTGTCAGCAGAACTTTATGGGCCATTACTGTAGGAGAACACCAGATCAAGACCTAGGAAATGAAGTCAGCTTGTGCCATTTCAGAGGAGAACAAGGGCTCAGCGTGAATTGGACAGATGGCCAATCATATTATATTCTAACATAGAACCTGGCTGCTTTATTCCATGTCCTGAAAACTTAAGTGAGCCCGAATTTAAAAGTAATGAATCGACTTATTTCATGTAAGAAATTTGAATATAGTATATCATTCACAGTTACTTGTTACTGCTTCTTTCCTTGTGTACAGTGAAGGGGAGCAGTAAGTAGAAGAGAACCATGAAAAAGAAAGGAATATAAGAGAATGTAAGATTGAAGACAAAGTTAGTGTAGATAGAAGGTCTGTAATTAAAGAGAAACCACAGGCTTTACATGGGGGACAATAGAGAAACTGTCCTGGGGCCAAGATGCTAACCATTGAAAAGTCTAGAATGTAATAACTTATGTTTAATTGAAAGTAAAATGCCTAAAAATATGGCGCCTTTAGGACATCTGGCTGGAAACAGCCATCTAGAGTAGCGTTTTCCAGATTTAACCAGAAAGTCCCACAGAGGCTACTGTAGCTGTGGTGTGAAGGTACCAAGCTACATCTCAAGGTGGCATCAGAACTTGTACTCATCCTTATGGTTTCAGTTTTCTAGGAAATTGAGATGCAAGATATTTGAGATCTCGGAGAGCTGCATCAAATTTCCCGAAAGCTGCAGTGGTCAGCTTTCTGCAAAGTTGGCAGGTTTTTAGTTCCTGCAAGGAAGCCTTTGTGGCCATTCTGGGAGACCATGAAGGTGAGGTCTAGTTTATAATGAAGAACACCAGATGTTTGGAACACTAGAAATGTAGGAGGCTTGCCTAAGAAATCTATAGGTACTGAGTGCAACAGGTCCAAGAAAGAGGACACACATGTCGTAGATAACAGAGCTGAAGAAGTAGCATTACCCAAGCCTATGAAACACAAGGAATGCCTCTCTCTCCCTCTCCCTCTCCCTCTCCCTCTCCCTCTCCCCCTCCCCCTCTCTCTCTTAAATCCTTTTCTTTCTTTTTGGGAAGGAAGGCATGGAAATTTGCAGGACTCACTTCTCATGTTCTTGCCACCTGAGATCTAGGAAGCAAACCCAGGCCATCAACTTGGCAACGAACATCTTTATTCACTGAATGAGCTTGGTGAACCTTTCAAAATCCCTCATACTGCTATCTTGGACTGAATAAACAGGGGGGGGGGGGAAGAAGGCAACCAGCAGGATGTTAGTGCTGTAGTCCCTCTGTTTCCAAATCGGTCGAAATGAGGACAAGTTTCTGTGGGCGCATCTGGGGTTCCTCCTGCCACTGTGCCTTCTTTATCATAATGGACTGCTAACTGCTCAAACTGTGAGAGAAGAGAAATCCTTCCCCCCGTAAGTCATTTCTTATCAAGTATTTGGTCACAGTAATCAGAAAAGTAAATAAAATTTTCCTTTTCTTGTCTTTTATAAAATAGAGCATTGGAATCCATCATTATTAAAGTCTCTCTTTGCTTTGTGATTTACAATAGATTATAGATTACCTGTTATACTTCATGAACTGAAAAATTAAAAGTAGCAGTACAGAGCTGAAGAAAACTAATATTTATCAACAAAAATGCCTAGAATCATGATGCCATTATAATGTTAATAAAGACCACAGATGGTAATGTTCATTTGAATTTCAAATACTTGCAGCTTTTCAGAGTTAGTGAACCAATTCAGTAAAATTTGCATAGCAGAAAAATATACATAATTATTTTTCTCCTAGTCCAATAGGACTCAGCAGGACATTATAAATACCTGTTAACATTTCCACTGACTAATGCTAAAAACAAAGGGCTTCTTACTGAGTCTACAAAAATCAGATATTACTGTAACACCTACCATAGCTTGTGATTTGAAGACATAGGAACTAATCAATATTTCTACTGAGTATGTTTTTATTTTTCTGCAATGCTTTTATAGATAAATGTGTAGCTTGGTGTATAGTTTTTCAAAGTTTAGCTTTCTTTATTAATAATCAGGCAAGGGGGAAGCCAATGTTCTATTTATTTAGGGAAACTCAGGGGCAAAATCACCTAAAAGCTCTCTGTATTAGGTTCAAAGGTCCCTATATATTCTTTATATGTATTTTGGTCAAAATCTTAGCACAGTGAATGCTTGAAGTGAGAAGTAAGACTGAGTCAAAGAGTAAAAATTTGAAGAAAATTTTACTCCTTGAATCAGTGTCTGCCATTGATCTGCTGATAGAAGGTCTTGGACATAGGAATCTACTTAAAGAGCCTATAATCAGCTTAGGGTGGTTTTGAGGTTAATTGCTCACCAGGCCACTTCCACTTTTAGATGACTTTTCTCTGTTTCTTGATCCACCCAGCTGTGCTGTGAGCAAGCCATTGCTTGGTAATACAGTATATTCCTTGGTGAGAAGGACTTCAAAGAGTCAGAATGGAAGGCAAAGGTTGGAGAGGCACCTCAATGGAGAGAGGCAGTTACTGCGCAAAGATGAGAACCTAATGTTTATGCCCTGGACCTAGGATGCATAGAGAAAATCAACTCACTAAAGTATTGCTTTGACCTGCACAATACACCAATGGACCTGTGCATCCACATGCACTCTCATATACATCGTATGTTCTACCCCACATTAAAAGTAATCTTTTTACAAGAAGAAATTATGTTTTCAAAAAGAATGATAGGTATTAGAACATCAATATGTTTTGAAGATATGGTATTATATCTAGATATTCTAACATATAGAAAATAGTACACTTTTTAAAATTAAGTCCCCATTGAAGGTTTCAAATTGCTTGTATGAATTTGGAAAAAAGAGAACAAATATTATTTCTCATCTAGCCTTTCCTGGAAAACATTTTTCTTCCAGTATTTAGAATTCATTTCTAAGAAAAAAAATTGTCAAATTGTCAAGATTTTGAACAGTAATTGGCATTCTCCCTAGCTCACAATCTGGGTTATTTCTGCATATATATGCAATTCGACAACAGTGTAAGCAGTGTAGAATTGAATTCCAATGGCCAATAATTGATAGTAATGACAATAGTTTCTGTGCATAGACACACACACAGTGTACAGAGTAATTCCATTAATCACTGCTCTATGGGTGTAGGCCAGCTTCCTGGCTTCACACTCACTCATTAACATTCCTTACCTGGTAGTAAATGTTTGGTCTCGTGAGTTTTCATGTGAGAGGCTAATAATATCTTACTTCTTCTCTTATTAATTAACAAGTTAAATAGTTAAATGAAAAATACAACAAGTCCCTACTTATCTGAAACACTTTAGAATGTATTCCCAGACCTGTTCATTTCTTTTTTAAATGTACAGAGTACATATAACATACTATGCTAGAGTCTTCATGGATTTCATTACAAGCATTAGCATCCTATGTCATCACTTCTTTCTCAATATGTGTTTAGATTTTTTTTAACTTGTCTAAAGAAAAGGAAGAAAAGAAGTGAGAAGGGAAGAAAAATTACTTCCAAAGTTTCACTATGCAAAGTGTAAATTCAATACTAAGAATATTTTTATCCTCTTGCTTGTTCTGAAGGAAGCCAGGTACAATGTCAGCTGTTAA
The DNA here is from genome assembly GCF_011064425.1 of Rattus rattus. Classification (NCBI taxonomy): domain Eukaryota; kingdom Metazoa; phylum Chordata; class Mammalia; order Rodentia; family Muridae; genus Rattus; species Rattus rattus. The sequence goes on from NC_046159.1 coordinate 120,600,859, forward strand.
ATAGAGAGCCCAATGTGGCCAATAACTGAAGATGAATGAATTTCGAGGACAAGCATTGGAGTGACTATGGTTCCAGACAATCTGTCAATCACACACTTATGAGAAACTGAGCCAGAGACAAACTAGAAAATACATGTTATTTTAAGTCATTGACTTTTAAGGTACCAAGTCATAAAACAATGAGTAAATATTACATTTTTTTTCTGGGAAACCTTTAAAATATATACTGTCAACACTCACAAAGCCTAGGGATGACAAGAGAATCTTACATCTATTACTACTAACCTCCAACACAATTGACCAGGAATTGGTTTCAGGGTATACAGATCTAGAGGAAGCATGCTGTAAACAAGCTGTCTAAACAGCACTCACATTAAGAAGAATAAATAGAACATTCTTCTCACGCAGGAGCAACGGAGTCTCTGTTGTGGTAGAACAACTCTTTTTGTTTTCTTTATTAACTTGAGTATTTCTTATTTACATTTCGATTGTTAGTCCCTTTCCCGGTTTCCGGGCCAACATCCCCCTCACCCTTCCCCCTCCCCTTCTTTATGGGTGTTCCCCTCCCCATCCTCCCCCCATTGCCGCCCTCCCCCCAACAATCACGTTCACTGGGGTTCAGTCTTAGCAGGACCCAGGGCTTCCCCTTCCACTGGTGCTCTTACTAGGATATTCATTGCTACCTATGAGGTCAGAGTCCAGGGTCAGTCCATGTATAGTCTTTAGGTAGTGGCTTAGTCCCTGGAAGCTCTGGTTGCTTGGCATTGTTGTTCATATGGGGTCTCGAGCCCCTTCAAGCTCTTCCAGTCCTTTCTCTGATTCCTTCAACGGGGGTCCTGTTCTCAGTTCATTGGTTTGCTGATGGCATTCGCCTATGCATTTGCTGTATTCTGGCTGTGTCTCTCAGGAGAGATCTACATCCGGTTCCTGTCGGTCTGCACTTCTTTGCTTCATCCATCTTGTCTAATTGGGTGGCTGTATATGTATGGGCCACATGTGGGGCAGGCTCTGAATGGGTGTTCCTTCTGCCTCTGTTTTAATCTTTGCTTCTCTATTCCCTGACAAGGATATTCTTGTTCCCCTTTTAAAGAAGTAGTGAAGCATTCACATTTTGATCATCCGTCTTGAGTTTCATGTGTTCTGTGCATGTAGGGTAATTCAAGCATCTGGGCTAATAGCCACTGTGATAGAACAACTCTTTTCAGTACTGAAGACAATGAGAAGAGCAAAAGGAAAACTTTAGCTTGCCATGATGTATAATTATGAAACTATTCTTCTTAACATGACCTGAGATTTACTGAATATCCTGGCTTCTGAATCCCATGGCATTTTTTTCAAGTTCTTTTTATACTAGTTTTCCTTTTTCTTTAATCTCAGCAATTTTGTACCCTTGCCATTTTAAAAGCTAGAATGGGAAAGTTTGACCAAGTGTGGAAATATCTTTTTGGAATAGGAGATCAAAAGCAATTCAAAATAAAGGAAAATAAGATTTTTATCGACTAAAGGGTTGCAGGAAGCCTGGGGAGATGACTCAGTGGCTTGCATGCATATCTATAACCTCTCAACATCGGGGTACAGAAAAAGCAGGTTCTAGAAGCTAACCTATGTGCTGACATAACAAAAAACTATGAGCTTAGGGCTCAGTGAGAGACCCTATCTCATGGAAATAAGGCAGGGTGTAGTAGACAAAGATACTCAATGTCCTCCTTTGGCCTCTGCATGCAAATGAATTTACTATTTACTCACACACATAAACATATATATAATACATACACACACACACACACACACACACACACACACACACACACACACACACACATCAGGATCTTCCACAAAGCAAGGGAACAGCCAGCAGAGTACAGAGATAAGACAGTGAGTCAAGAGGAAACACATCTGGAAACCATATATGAGAAACTGGCTGTTGTCCAATACATATAAGCAACACCTTGATACTGAGTGACCAAATACTTGTTCGGCAGAGATACCAAACAAACAGTACTTCAGAGAGAAGAGCGACGAACTGTCAAAAGGCATATAGATATTCAAAGAACATTTAACATCATTGATTGTCAAGGAAATAGAAATTAAAAAGAAACTGTGCCATATTACCTAATGTCAATGACAATACTTAAGACTAAAGATAACAAGTATTATAGAGAAAGCGGAGCAATGAAAACATTGAAGCACTGTTGACAGGAATATAAATTAGTACAGCAAAGTGGAGGTTGCACAAAAAGTGAAACTCAAACTATTTTGTGACCCAAGAGTCTTTCTACAGGGTACATTTTCAAAGGAAAGACCATTCAATTGTTGAAGAGATGCATACGGCTTATGTTTACCAAAACACCATGCACAAAAATACAAAAAATAGATGGACAAAATACCAATGGGATAACAATGAGGACACTTGCACAGGACAGATAGCACTGAAGATAATGTGTCAAGTGAAATTAGAGAGGCACAAAAGGACAAACGTTAAAGAACATTGCTTGTAAGTGGGACCTAAAGCAGGCAAACCCTTAGGAGTAGTCAAAAGAATGATGACTACCATGTTATGTGGATAGAATTACAGGAAAACATTCATCAAACAATACAAAAATGCAGCTACATAGAATGGAACCTTCAGGAGAGTTTTCATTTATGATGTCTAATTTTTAAAGAAATATTATATTCTAAAAATATTTATTTTTAATTGACACATAATATTTGTGCATAATTTTGAGGGATAACATGTTTTAATTTATATGTACATTGGGTCTATTGGAGATAGAAGTCTATCTATCTTATAATCACTTTTTTATTGTGAGCCATTTAAATTCTTCACTTTTTTGTCTTGCAGAGATAGGTCCTCCTAAGATCTAAACTGCTCTCAAATGTACTATGTAGCCAGGATTCGCCTTGAGGTCCCAATCATTTTGTCTCCACCTCGCAAATGTTCCTGGGATTGAAAGTGTGAGCTACCATGTCTGACTTAACTTGTTTTGAGAGATGAGAGTATTGTCAGTTACTCTGCTATACCAAGAACATTCCCTATCAATCAATTCCCTATCAATCAGTGTTTAGTCTGATAATCATGTCCACTGTCTTATTCTCTCTAGTCTTCCTAACTATTGGCCTGCTCTCAACTTATAGGAAACAACCCAAAATTGCTATATATATACATATATACATATACATATATACATATACATGTATACATATACATATATACATATGTTATATGTATATATATGCTTCAGGATAACATATTATGAAGAAGTACATATAAGTTTTATTCTTCTATCCCACCTCCTCCTCAAAACAGAACAGAGCAGACCAGTGAAGAGCAATGTGGTGGGAGAGAAATCACACTGACTGTGAAACTGGAAAGACTTTTAAGTTCTGACTGTCACTGTAATTATTTTGTGATCAACGTGATTATGTTAAGGAAGAACTTTGGGTATATCTATGAGGACATTTCAGAGACTGTTAACTAAGGAGAAATGCATGCTCTGAAAGTGGGCAGCACTATCACTGGGGCTGAGATCTCAGCATAACTTAAAAGGAAAGCAAAAAGATTTAAAACCGGCTTCACACCAACTCTTCTCTTTCTCTACTCTGATATGCCAAGCAGCATCCTCCACTGCTGACAAGAGCTGCGTGTCCTGCCACGGCCCTTAGCCACAGTGACTGTGCATTCTGAAGAACAAGCTCAGGCTTCTCTCCTTACATTTCTTCTTACATACTGGATCGCAGCCATGAAAAACAGCACGTAGCAATACTGACTTTAGAGTGTTGGATCAGCCTGTTTACACAGTATAGTGGTGTGAATAATAATGGCCCCATAAGCTCAGAGATTTGAATACAGAGAGGCACTGTAGAAATGGATTAGAAGGTGTGGCCTTATTGGAGGAAAACAAACACAGAGGTGGACTTTGGGGTTTCGAAAACCCATGGACTGTGTCTTTCTCTTCCTGCTGCCTGTAGATCTGGATGTAGAACTCTCAACTATTATTCCAGAACCATGTGCACCTACCTGCTGCCATGCTCCCTGCCATGAAGATAATGAGCTAAACCTCTGAAACTGTAAGCAAGACCCTTTCACATGCTTTCTTCTGTAAGAGCTGTCTTGCCCATGGTGTCTTGTCACAGCAGCAGAACCCTGACTAAGACACAGGTTTCCACAGCAAATCCCTTTCTGAAGTGCAATTTGTTTAAATCTTAACCTGATAGATTAAAAGATGACCCAGAGTGGATGCTATGTCTATGTCTTGATAAACAAGAGTCATTTACATCATAGATCACCATCTCATCTTTGTTTTTCTCAAGGCTAGTGCTAGAGCATCCCCAACATATTCTACTAAAATTTCCTTTGCTGACTTCTTTATAGCAGGCAGAAGACACTCAGTATTTTCCTTAGTTGCCTATTTTGGGATTTAGAAACTCCTTTTTTCATTGTAAAAGTGCTTGTCGGTCAAAGCACATGCCTTCAACATAGGAATGTTGCCTCTTCGGTAACTACTGAATGCATAAGAGAAGGAGGTTTTGAGTCCATTGACATTATGAAGCAGAAGATGAGACAAAATCCAGGGATTTTTCCTATGAAACAAATCATAATGAGCTCAATATCTAAAAATATAAAAATGCATTGATAAAACACCCACAAATCTTTTTACTAAAACTAACAATATATATTTGGTGTCTTTGTGAGTAGGAAAAAATAAGCATCAGAAAACAGGAAGATAGTTCAACTAAGAGGTGGGATGTTGGGTCCTAGCACATTTGCTGTGGCCCTGATGACCTGAGTTCAACCTCTGGAACACATGCAGTGGAAGGCAAATAATGATATCTGAAAGTTGACCTATACACACACACACAGACACACACAGACGCACACACACACACACACACACACACACACACACACACAAATACACACACCACACAAGACACACTAAAGAAAGAAATGAAATAGAAGTAAATGTTAAAAAAAATTACATTTGTTGATAGTTTTAACTTTTGCATGGTGCGTTTATATTACTTATATAAAATGCTATTGATTACAAACATGTGCGTTGTCCAGTTATTATTTCCCTTGGTTTATACTCAATATTTCTTTTTACTCTTTCAGTGGATGGTTATACTAATTCAAGTGTTTTCCTTTCAAAAGTGGTAGAAATACAATTTTCACTCTGAAAAGGTAGCCACTCCCAAATGCTTCATAGTTAATCTTTCCACCCAGTTCCGGTCATTTGTGGTTACAAGGCATTCACTTCTCTCTGGCCCTCCCCCTGTTGTCCCCAAGGAGAGAAAACAACAACAAAAGCCTCCCACCATTTTCCAAGCCAAGTACTGATAATTTGCCACAGCTTGAAGTATTTCAGCCCTGCTGGGAACTCAATACACATCTGCATGGAGCAGGCAGAATATATCACTTTCTCTTCACCTCCAGCAATGGTAGATTCCTGTCTGGTGATCTGCCCTGATATTCTGTCTCTTTTTATACAATATATTAATATTGCCTTTATATGTAAGAATCAGATATGACTAATAGAAATTTTTTAATTGTCCTTAAAAATGGAAAAATCTAAGCAACAGTAGCAGCTGTCTCAATGGAGTTATAGTTCTTCTTAGTGTTAGTCAAAAGAATCTCCTTGACTGTTTGAAGTTATCATGAACTAGAAACCAAAAGAAAAAGAAAATAGAAATTGAGCATGGTCAAAGCCAATTAACTTTTAATTTAGACAAATGGAATGCTTTATACTTTCGGTAGATAGATAGAAGCATGTAAGATCTGATCAATAGCAGGTATGTTATTGACAATGCACGGATGGCTGATCTAAAAGTGTGTGTGTGTGTGTGTGTGTGTGTGTGTGTGTGTGTGTGTGTGTGTGTGTGGTGTACCAATGTAAACAACTAAATTGATAGCCTTCCCGACAAAATCAGTTTTATATTTGGAACAATACTATTGCAATGAGGAAACACAGAGTAAGCTATGAGTTGATTTGAAATGGACACAGAGAAATTATTAAATATCAGAATGAAGATGACACAAGATCCTTTGAAAAAACAATCCCTGGTCATGAGGATTAGTAGCACTGGTGGTGCCAGTTACGTGTACCAGCTATAACACAATAAACAAACAACACTGAGAAATTAGGAAGAAGTTTGAATACAATAGGGCAATAGCATGAGATGGTTTCTATCACAAAAGGCTCTACTAGGGTCACAGCTTTCCACACTGACTTCTGTGTGGTCAGATGAAGGAGGGAAGGAGAGTGGGCACATCCCTGGCTCTGTACTTTTTCATTTTCACAAGGAATGAAAGATCACTGCTTTGGACATTGGAAATGCACAGCCACACCCAGATCCCGCCAGGGACTGCATTCCTCTTTGTTTTTCCTCTGTTTCCTACCCTTCCCAAATACTTTTCCTAATTCCTTACTTTTCAGTTACAACTCATTAACCCAAGGGTTTTCCTTTTGTTTTGTTTACTTTTTAACATGACTTCTCTTAACAGGTATTTATCACTCTTTTAGCTGAATTTCTGCTCTTCATTTTACCTGCATGTGAGACTTTGGGCAAAATTCCTTCTCTTTTTCCTACTTCCTGTCCTAGATATAAAATGATAATGTTCCAACAATGTAAGAGGAACAAGGGATTGAACAAGCTAGAAGACTGTTTTTCTTATAGTGCTGCAGGGTATCGACTAGAAGCTGTCACTATTTTTCTCTTATTTTGATGCTTTTAGCCTATCTTCTTCATTTCTTATATCTTCCTTTTTCAGTATTTTGACATTCCTTGTCATTTTAACTCTCTCCTTACTGTTAGGCCTTTAGATAACTTATTGCAGTTGCCGGTAGCGTGCCTGTCCTTGGGTTTTGTTGGTCCCTGATCCCCTCTGATTTTGGGTTATTGGATTAGTAGAGATGAAACAGGTCATGGGCACTGTTTCTACAGTGGTCGTGAATTGAATGATTTGCCTGGATTGAAGTTGATTAGAACTAGGTCTAGAGACATGATTACCAGGCTTTCATGGGGCCAGGAGTCACCTAGAGGGCTTGCTGAGGCACAGATTTATGGTACCTTATCCAAGTTCCTGATCCAGGCACACATCTCTAATAGACTCTAAGCTGATGCTGATTTTAGTCACTGGTGATCATATTTGAAGATGCCCTGGGTTAATTTACTGTCAACAAGGAAGCAAGTTTTATTGCAAACTGGGCAAACTGTTTGCTATGTGCTCTGGTTCATTTTTAACTCACAGGATAATTTGTTTTGTTGTTAAAAATAAAAATTATCTCTCCAGTATATTCTCTTTCATGCTCAGTATGAACTTTCCCAGAATCATAATTGTAGTTCTGTATATGGGTCACTGACTGGGTGAAGAGCTTATTCACTAAAATCTCATGCTAGTTTATTCTAAAAATACATGATTCTGGGTGTACTTAGATATAAGCTATACACAATACAGGTCATTAACCCATTTCTGCCTTGATTTTTAGTACAGTGAGATGGAGATTTAATTCTATCCTTCCACATATAGATAAATCAATAATTTTCTCAGAAGCAGTTCATACCTTCTCCTACCCATGCTATGGTGCTGAAAGTTGGATTCAAAGTTTTCCATGACTTTTCCTTGTTAGGCAACTGTTTTACTGCTGAGCTACACTTCTACCCCTTTTATTTTATGTATATTTTCCTACCAGGCAAGGTCAACACAGTGTGATACCACTGTTTATCACTTCAGACATTTTGAAAGTTGTAAGTGCCAAATGATTGTGGGGACCAGAACAGTCCAGACGTCAGAGTCCATGACTATTATCACCATACTGTGACACACTCTCAGAGAAGAATCTCGCAGAAGCTTTCAGCGGAAGACTTGAAGTTGGCTAAGTTATACAATATTTGCTCACATGGGGCATCTTTATCTTTCTGCACTCTTCTGTGAGGTAAATCTGAGTCTGTGTTAAAAATAGAAGCTGCACGGCCTAAGCATTTTGTTCCCGACTTAGATTGAGTGCAGAAACTTCAATCAACATTTCTTTTCTTGAGAAGGGTATCTCAAAAAATCTTGAAGATTTATTTTTACAAACATCCCTGCCCACTCCCAGAAGTTCCAGGGATGTATCTCCATTCTCAGCAAGGAAGTTATAAATATGCAAAGAGTTGTGCCCTACGTGATTGGGCAGTGAAAATCTAGTATCCAACAGGTTATATGTCTCTGTTTGTCTTAATAGTAACACCACATGTAGTAGATGTTTGCTATATTCCAAGTTTATATGATCTTGTTAGTGGGTCAGTTTTCTGTGATGAGTATAACTTACTGTGTGAATTTAATGCTTTGAAACCATATAATTGTATTGTCTTAAACTTTTGAAGGCTGGAAATGTGAAATTGAGGTATCTGCTGAGTCTGTAGCAGAGAGAATGGAGAACCCTTTCTTTGCCTCATCCCAATTTGGGTGACTGTGGACTCCTTCCACTTATGACTATATTTTTTCCTGTGGCCACATTATTCTCTTATTTAATCTTCCTTAATCATAAAGGCATTGTCATAAATTTAGGACCTACAAAGTAATTCAAGGTAATATTTCTCTTTAGTTATGTCTGCAATTATGTTTGTATAAACATGGAAATATTACCAGGTTTGGAGACTATGACATTGACATCTTTGTAGAGACCATTTTTCAATCAACTATAGGTTGATTATAGGTTATCTCTTGAAATTACTTGAAACATAGGTCTAGAAAATAGGTAGTCATGATGTTACCATTACTTTTTTATCTGGTTGGAAAGTGAGGCTTATTTTCCTGGGCCAATTGAGTTAATCAGCATAGAAGCCCACATTTGACCTCTGGGGACTGGAACATAAAGCTCATATCCCTAAACATAATATCGCATATCATAATTCTCACATGACTTTGCACCTAGGTCTTTCACTCTCCGTTTCCTATTTCTTTGTAAAGTAACAAAACAAAAGCAAAACAACAAACAGGCAAACAAACAAAAACTAAAATTCTTTGTTACTTCTGGCTTCTACATGAATGTGAGCTAGAGGCTGTCATGGCAGATATTAAAATTGTATATAAGAAAATGGGTACCAGAACCGAGATGCTGGCCATGTGGCTTATCTGCATGTGTGTTTGACTTTACTTCCCCATGATCTCCTGGTATGGTACTCGCTCAGCTGCCTCCCATTCTGGGACTAATGCAAGACCTCACTGAAGAAGCTGGAGCATGTGAGGCTGCTTCTAGTTCTATACAAACAGAAATAAACAACTGCCACTTATATTTAAGGACCGCATGGGAGAACAAACATGAACCCTCATTTCTAATGATGTTTTGTTTATAGTAAGCCCATTTCTTGATTTGTTTCACATGTACTTAGTAAATGGGGGAGGGATTTTAGACTGGTATAGGTGTTAAAGTGGTTCATATTTAGATTAATTTTAGTGAAAGAAGAATAGAATTATACACCTTCAGGAAGGAAAAAACAATTTCAGGTTACACTGTGATGGAGGAAATACATTTTTGTATATAATTTTTTAAGAAATTATTGCATTTTAAAATTAATTTCTTCTGTGTTCCTCCTCCCCTCTCTCTGTGTGTTTGTGGGGGGTGTGTGTGTGTGTGTGTGTGTGCATGTGTGTGTGCATGTGTGTGTGTGTGTGTGTGTGTGTGTGTGTGTGTTTGTGTGTGTGTGTGTGTGTGTGTGTGTGTAAATTAGAGGATAGCTCGTAGAAGTTGTTTTCTTCTCCCACCACTGGCATTCCAGGGATAGAACACACTTGGCAGTAATACCTTTACCCGCTGAGCCACCTCACTTGTTCTTGTCGTTAATGATTTATATGTAAAACTATCACTTGAAAAGTATTTTTTTAAAATTTGATTTGATTTTTTTACTGTTTTTTTTTCTTTTTTCACTTGAGCAGTTTGAAAGACACCCTTGAAGAGCTCATGGCCAACACAGACTATATTGTTTTAAGTGTTTGTTCACCTAGAAGTCAAGTCAGAGAGCTTAGACTCTCATCCATGTTGTCTCAGCACCCTCCTGGGCTGCTGCCTCTTATGTCTGTCCTCAATCGATTCTGAATCTTAAAGAGAAGTAAGAAGTGAGGTTGTCCCTTGAACTTATAGATGTGGGATCTGACTGAGGCAAAATTCAATTCAAGTCTCTAGTCAAGGATACTTGTGTAGGCTCCAACACAGTAATTATCAAAGCAACCATTATAGATGCCATGATAGTGCTTAAAGGTATTACATGCTCTTCTATGAGTACATATTAAGTTAAACTCATTTTATCTTCAACACAGTAGGAGGAAGGTGCTTGCAATTTAGGAAACATTACATACTTAAGTAAAGCCACGGTCACTAAAGTGGCACAAACTGAAGAAAAAATGGAGTCCTAGTGGTGAAATACCAGGGTGACGAGTTGGGAGATGAGGGCTAGTAGTCAAAAAGGGGAGAAATAACAAGCTAATGTGAGTTTTGAGTTCATGTCAAAGAAACATTCTTGTGCTGATTTACACAAACTTGATTCTGAAGGAGTCCTATGAGACTTTACATGTTATCCAGGAATTCTAGGAAATTAACAGCATGTTAAACACATTTTCTAAAAAAAAAATTCTAAAAAATTAACACAACAAAATGAATGAAAGATATTTTTCAACCATAACAGTTATCTAGAACTTTAAGTTTAATTTTTAGAAGACTTTGGGGAAAATAAATAAAATCTTGCTGAAGGGATTAATACAATTATCCCCATCTTCTTCATGATTCTCAATGCTTGGATGCCACTTTCAAGGGAGTCGGACAAAGGCACAAAGAGAGAAGCCAAATGCTGTTTGATAAGCTGAGGGCAACTGCAAGCTCTGTAAGGCACCCAAGCCAAGTTCTAGATCAACATCTAGAGTGTGGTAATAATTGTTCTTGGAGGCTGTCCCAGGGCTTCCACTTGCTAATAAACAACAAGCCAAGACAACAAGTTATCTCAATTTGCTAGCAAGGTGAACATTTGAAAGTAGGGCATCTCCTTCAGAAGTGTGCTAGGAACTAGAGTTCTGGGTTATATGTAAAAGGGAACTTTTCCACAATCTTGATTTTGTGGATGTTTTTCCCTAAACAAAGTATCTGGTTCCAAGTGCTTTACTTTGTTTATGAGCTAAGTTGCTGCTGCACTACACAGCAAAACTCCTGGATTTTATTCTATATCTGCATGCTAGAACTAGTCCAGAATATTTAGTGGGGATCTCTGGCCTCTGTAGGTATTTTCCTAAAGCGCCTTGTGGAAAAGAGCAGCAGAGTCCTGAAGCTGGGAACCTATCTGCTTTGTCACATAGTCATGTTCCCCGTTGCCTTTTGTTCCAATTCTAACATATTTTAGCCTTTGTGAACTATTCCTGGGAACTATTAGTCATTTTGAAAAAAAAAAAAAAAAGAAGAGAGAGGTATAAAATGTGAAAGGACTAAATATATTTTGGTATATCTCTTCAAATATATTTAAGTGTTTTCAGATATGAAACCAACCCTGATGCATTCCTCCAAAAAATTTGCATAGGAACTTGTTCTCCCAGTTGAGCAATGGAATTATTTACAGGGTAGGTGTAGGATGTCAGACCTCAGATTATCAACTACATTTAAAGCCTTTTAGTAGTAAATAGTTTATTTTCCTAAACATAGAAAATAAAACTATCTCCTTTCATAAGGGAATAGTGTTCTACTAAAGCTCAACTTTAGCTATCTTAAAGAAAACTACTGTGTTCACCACCTCCTATGTCTTTTTCAAGATTGATACCCTTCATTGCAGGAGCAGCCCACACAAAATGACTCATGCCCTTCAGCCTGGCTTCCAATTTACAAAAGACTAACCCTCCATCTTCCATGAATTTGTCCACAGAGGCACATTTACAATCCTGTAACTGTAAGTTTACTCTTCTACTGAAACTGCAAGATGGTCATTCACAGTCAAACATTCAATCGTCATGTGAGTCCTATGGTTACCAGACTCTAATGCTCACACGGTAACTGGTAACTGCCTTCTACACAAACAGGAGACAGAAATCAGTGAAAGAGAAGAACACCGAAGAAACATTCCTGGAGAAAATGGAGGCTTTTGGATTCACATCTTCAGGGGTGGCTATTGGGGCGTATAAGGCTTTTGTGAGGTGTGGGAGCTATAATGTATAATATTCCATGCTTTAGACTGAGTGGCTAAAGATGACTCATTGAAACGATGCTATTTAAGGAAAACATGGAAAAGACCACAAGGAAAGATACAGGCAAAGAGCAGAAAACAGTATGGGTAGATATCTTACAGGAAAATTGTCTAAAATATTCAGATTTGACAGCATCAGGTCTAGAGCTGGGGTGAACAAAGGACTGTAGTTGATGATGGCTGTCACGAAACACTACAAACAAAAGCGACTTGTAAAGGATTTGGTTTACTTTACTTGTTTCCTCATGACAGTTCATCATCAAAAGTAGTGGGGGAAGGAGCTGAGGCATGGCAGGAACCTGGAGGTATGATGCAGAGGCCATAGCAGTGTGCAGATTACATATTTACTTTCCATGGTTTGCTCAGCAGGCTTTCATATAGAACCCAGGACCACCAGCTCCAGGTGACACCACCCATAGTGGGCTGGGCCTTCCCAATTCAATCAAAATTAGTGAAATAAGAAAATGTCCTACAGAATTGCCCACAGCCCAATCTTATGGAAGCAGTTTCTTAACTGAGATTTCTTACATTCTCAGGACTCTAGTTTGTGTCAAATTGATATATATTTTTTCTTCTATTTTTATTAAATTGGGTATTTTTTATTTACATTTCAAATGTTATTCCCTTTCCTGGTTTCCAGGCCATCATCCCCCTAACCCCTCTCCTTCCCTTTCTATATGGGTGTTCCCCTCATATCCACCTCCCATTACTGCCCCCCCTAAACAATCCCGTACACTGGTGCCCCTATTAGGCTATTCATTGCTACCTATGAATTTGGAGCCCAGGATCAGACCATGTATAGTCTTCAAGTAGCGGCTTAGTTAGAATTGTTGTTCTTATGGGGTCTCAAGCCCCTTCAGCTCTTTCAGTCCTTTCTCTGATTCCTTCAACGGGGGTCCCGTTCTCAGGTCAGTGGTTTCTGCTGGCATTTGCCTATGTATTTGATATATTCTGGCTCTGTCTCTCAAGAGAGATATACATCTGTCAGTTCCTGTCAGCCTGCACTTCTTAGCTTCATCCATCTAATCTAGTTTGGTAGCTCTATATGTATGGGCCACATGTGGGGCAGACACTGATTGGCCGTTCCTTCAGCCTCTGTTCTAAACTTTGCCTCCCTATCACACCTCCTATAGGTATTTTTGTTCCCCTTTTAAAGAAGGAGTGAAGCATCTGCATTTTGATAATTCTTGAGTTTCATGTGTTCTGTGCATCTAGGGTAATTCCACTGTGCATTTGGGTTAATATCCATTTATCAATGAGTGCATACCATGTGCGTTTTTCTGTGATTGGGTTACCTCACTCAGGATGATATTTTCTAGTTCCATCCGTTTGCTTATGAATTTCATGAACTCATTGTTTTTGATAGCTGAGTAGTATTCCATTGTGTCGATGTACCACATTTTCTGTATCCATTCCTCTGTTGAAGGGCATCTGGGTTCTTTCTAGCTTCTGGCTATTATAAACAAGGCTGCTATGAACTAGTGGAGCATGTGTCTTTGTTATATGTTGGGGCATCTTTTGGGTATATGCCCAAGAGAGGTATAGCTGGGTCCTCAGGTAGTTCAATGTCCAATTTTCTGAGGAACCTTCAGACTGATTTCAAGAATTGTTGTATCAGTCAGCAATCCCAATAACAATGGAGGTTTGTTCCTTTCTCCACATCCTTGCCAGCATCTGATGTCACCTGAGTTTTTGATCTTAGCCATTCGGACTTGTGTGAGGTGGAATCTCAGAGTTGTTTTGATTTGTATTTCCCTTATGACTAAAGATGTTGAACATTTCTTTAGGTGCTTCTCAGCCATTCGATATTACTCAGCTGTTAATTGTTTGACTCTGTACCCCATTTTTAATAGAGTTATTTGTCTCTTTGCAGTCTACTTTCATGAGTTCTTTGTATATTTTGGATATTAGCCCTCTATCAGTTGTAGGATTGGTAAAAAATTTTTCCCAATCTGTTAATTGCCGTTTGTCCTAACAACAGTGTTCTTTGACTTATAGAAGCTTTGTAGCTTTATAAGAACCCATTTGTCGATTCTTGATCTTAGAGCATAAGCCATTGGTGTTCTGTTCAGGAAAATTTCCCCAGTGTCCATGTGTTCAAGATTCTTCCCCACTTTTTCTTCTATTAGTTTGAGTGTATTTGGTTTGATGTGGAGGTACTTGATCCACCTGGGCATAACCTTTGTACAGGGCGATAAGAATGGGTCAATTTGCATTCTTCTAAATGCTGACCTTCAGTTGAACCAGCATCATTTTTTCCATTGGATGGTTTTGGCTTCTTTGTCAAAAATCAGGTGACCATAGGTGTGTGGGTTTATTTCTGTGTCTTCAATTCTAATCCACTGGTCTATCTGCCTGTCTCTGTACCAATACTATACAGTTTTTATCACTATTGCTCTGTAATACTGCTTGAGGTTAGGGATGGTGATTCCCCTGGAAGTCCTTTTATTGTTGAGGATAATTTTAGCTATCGTGGGTATTTTGTTATTTCAGATGACTTTGCAAATTGTTCTGTCTAGCTCTATTAAGAATTGGATTAGAATTTTGATAGGGATTGCATTGAACATGTAGATCGTTTTTGGTAAAATGGCCATTTTTACTATATTAATCCTGCCAATCCATGAACATGGGAGATGTTTACATCTTCTGAGATCTTCCTCAATTTCTTTCTTCAGAGACTTGAAGTTCTTATCATACAGATCTTTCACTTGCTTGGTTAAAATCACACGGTGGGGTTTTTAGCTGGAGCCCTAACCTCGATGATCCGGGCCCACAGCTCCCTACTCCCAAACCCTGTGGGTGAGAGAGCTCACTACCCAGACAGGTGGGCACTCCTAAGACTGCAGGGCAGGAGAGACCACCAATCCTGCTCACCCTTGCCCACATCCCTGGCCCAAGAGGAAACTGTATAGGGCCTCTGGGAACAGGAAGATAGGGGCACTCAAGCGGCAGGTCCCCTGCAGTCCAGACACCTCCCAGATCTGAAGGGACCAGGTATACAACTCCCTGCCCCCAAATGCCTTGGGAGGGAGAGCTAAACCTTCAGAGGGACAGACACGCCTGGGAAGCCAGAAGAGACTACACTCTGCCCACATTTCTGATTCTAGAGGAAAACACATAGTTCCATCTGGACCCCCTGTGTACAGAGACCCGAGAAAAGGCAGGGCAGGCCCTTCTGGTTGCTGCCCTCACAGAGAGCTGAAACTCAGCCTCCGAGGAAAGACTTCAGGCCAGAGACCAGAGGTAAGACCAACTTTTCTGCTCTGAGTGACCTGCGTGGTGTACTCAGGACACAAGCCCACAAGAACAGCTGAAGACCAGTAGACAGGAACGACTTTACACGCCTGAAAGCAGAACACTCTGTTCCCATAACTGGCTGAAAGAAAACAGGAAAACAGGTCTACAGAACTCCTGACACATAGGCCTATGGGATGGTCTAGCCACTGTCAGAAATAGCAGAACAGGGTAACACCAGAGACAATGTGATGGCAAGAGGCAAGCACAGGAACCCAAGCAACAGAAACCAAGACTACATGGCATCATTGGAGCTCATTTCGCCCAGCAAAGCAAACACTGAATATCCAAACACACCAGAAAAGCAAGATCTAGATTTAAAATCACATTTGATCATGATGATGGAGGACTTCAAGAAAGACATAAAGAACTCCCTTAGAGAAACACAGGAAAACATAAATAAATAAGTAGAAGCCTATGGAGAGGAATCACAAATATCCCTGAAAGAATTACAGGAAAATGCAATCAAACAGTCTCACCAGAGACTATGAAAGCCAGAAGATCCTGAACAGATGTTGTATAGACCCTAAGAGAACACAAATAACATCCCAGGCTACTCTATCCAACAAAACTTTCAATTAACATAGATGGAGAAACCAAGATATCCCATGACAAAACAAATTCACACAATATCTTTCTAAAAATCCAGCCATACAAGGGATAATAAGTGGCAAAGCCCAACACAAGGATGCAAGCTAGACCCTAGAAAAATCAGGAAACTAATCTTTTTGCAAGAAAACCAAAAGAAAAGAAGCACACAAACATAATCCCAACTCCAAATACAAAAATAACAGGAAGCAACAATCACTATTCCTTAATATCTCTCAACATCGATGGATTCAATTCCCCAATAAAAAGACATAGATTAACAGACTGGATATGTAATAAGGAAGCAACATTTTGCTATCTACAGGAAACACACCTAAGAAACAAACACAGACACTAACTCACAGTACAAGTCTGGAAAACCACTTTCCAATCAAATGGTCTGCAGAAGCAAGCTGGAGTAGCTATTCTAATATTGAATAAAATCGATTTTCAACCAAAAGTCATCAAAAAAAAATAAGGAAGAACACTTCATATTAATCAAAGAAAACTCCAAAAAGATAAACTCTCAATCCTAAATATCTATAATCCAAATACGAGGGCACCTACATACATAAAAGTAACCGTACTAAAGCTCAAAGCACACATTGCACCTCAAAAAATAATAGTAGGAGATTTCAACATTCTATTCGCATCAATGGACAGATCATGGACACAGAAGTAAAAGAGAGACATAGACAGACTAAGAGAACTTATGAACCAAATGGACTTAACAGGTATTTATAAAACGTTCTATCCTAAAACAAAAGGATATACCTTCTTCTCACCACCTCATAGTACTTTTTCCAAAACTGACCATATACAAAACAGGCCTCAACAGATATATTGAGATAGAAATAATCCCATGCATCCTAACAGACCACCATGGACTAAGGCTGTTGGTCTTCAATAACAATAAGGAAATAACACCCACATATACATGGAAGTTGAACAGTGCTCTACTCAATGATGTTTGCTTGGAAACCAGGAAAGGTAATAAGAATTGAAATGTAAATAAGAAAAAACCAATTTAATAAAGATGGAGAAAAGGAAAAAAATCACACTGTGGTATTTTATATTATTTGGACCCATTATGAAGGGTGTCATTTCCCTAATTTCTTTCTCAGCCTGTTTATCTTTTTTGTAGAGGAAGACTACTGATTTATTTGAGTTAATTTTATATCCAGCCACTTTGCTGAAGTTGTTTATCAGTCTTAATAGTTCTCTGGTGGAACTTTTGGGTTCACTTAAGTATACTATAATATCATCTGATTTTTCTAGGGTCTAGCTTGCATCCTTGTGTTGGGCTTTGCCACTTATTATCCCTTGTATGGCTGGATTTTTAGAAAGATATTGTGTGAATTTGTTTTGTCATGGGATATCTTGGTTTCTCCATCTATGTTAATTGAAAGTTTTGCTGGATAGAGTAACCTGGGCTGGCATTTGTGTTCTCTTAGGGTCTGTACGACATCTGTCCAGGATCTTCTGGCTTTCATAGTCTCTGGTGAGAATTCTTATAGGTCTGCCTTTATATGTCCCTTGACCTTTTCCCCTTACTGCTTTTAATATTCTTTCTTTGTTTTGTGCATTTGGTGTTTTGACTATTATGTGATTGGAGGAGTTTTTTTTTCTGGTCCAATCTATTTGGAGTTCTGTAGGCTTCTTGTATGTTTATGGGCATCCCTTTATTTAAGTTAGGGAAGTTTTCTTCTATGATTTTGTTGAATATATTTACTGGCCCTTTAACTGGGAGTCTTCACTCTCTTCTATACCTATTATCCTTAGGTTTGATTTTCTCATTGTGTCTTGGATTTCCTGTATGTTTTGGGCTAGGTGCTTTTTCCATTTTACATTATCTTTGACAGTTGAATACACCACTTTTTAATGAGAACCTTTTCTTTCTCATACATCTCCAAGACGGCACATTATTATTAACATCAAAATATAAAACATAAATAAGTTCAAAAGTGCTCCAGTCTTTACCAATTCAAATGCATCATAATTCAGTATCTTTAAATGCCCAGTCTTTTTAAATACAGAAAGCCTCTTTTAAAAGTTCGAAGGTTTTCAGCCAGGGGATTCTGCAAAAGTCAAAATAAAGTTAAATACGTTCTTCCTTCAAGAGGCAAAAAGCAGGGCACAGTCACAATCTGAAGAAAGCAGAAACAAACTTGAATGATACCAAAAGCTCAATGTGCAATGTCTGGAGTTTACTCACCATTTGGGGGCTCCTCCAGAAGGCTTGGGTCACATCTCTGGCTCTTTCTTCTACAGCCCACAGTTTGTCTTCCAGGCTTCAGCAGCAACAGCAGGCTCCATTCCACTGTTGTTGTTCTTGGTAGTCATTCTTACCCCAAATCTTGAGGTCTTCGAGCAACTGGGAGGCACTTTCACCAATATCCTCTCTTGGGCTCCATTCATGGTTCCAAATCTCAAATTTCAGTCATGGAGCTTCAACTGTTACTGAGATTGTACCATTACCAATGACCTTTCCTGGATTCTCATGACAAGCAGCCTCAGTTGCTTTTCTTGAGCCTTTCATGCTTTCAAAACCAGTGCCACCTGAGTGACTATCATTAACACATTCAGCTGTCCATTGAGGTGTCTTGGCTGCTTCTGGAATTCAGCCTTATGTGTTGATTCTGAGGAAACACTGCTGAAATTTCATCTCAGTGATGTTGGTCTCTTCTTAATGACCACTAACTCCTCAGTTGCAACAGAACAGTATCAAGTATCTCAGGAAAACAAAGGTTTCCCTTTAGTTATTCTGGTATCTAGTTAATCACACCTGATTCTTCACGCACCAATTGACCAGAACCATAATTCTCAACTCAAAACAGCAAACAGAATCATTGAGTCTCAAAGTTCCCTCTGGAACTTCACAAGCCAGGCCTCCATCATCTGCATAGCTGTCAACATTATCTTTCAAGCTCCCACAGAAAAGCTCACCACGCTTTGACCTCTCAATGACTTTTCAAAGTTACAAAGTCCTTCTACAATCCTCTCAAAAGCAACAGGGTCAGGTCTGTCAGAGCAAAGGCCACTCCTGGTAGCAACTTGTATTAGTTAGGGTTCTTATTCCTGTAATCAAAAACTATGACCAAAAGCAACTTGTGGAGGAAAGAGATTATTTAGCAGTGAGGCCAGGAACCCAAGCAGTGAGGTCCAGAAGCCTAGACCAGGAGCTGATGCAAGGACCATGGAGGAGTGTTGCTTACTGACTTGCTTCACATGGATCAGTGTGCTTTCTTATAGAAACCAGGACCACTAGCCCAGGGTCCTCCCATATCAATAACTAATTAAGAAATTGACCCAAAGCAGTGTGGTTCTCAATCTGTCATGACATCCACAGGGGTTGCATATCAGAAATTTATATTACAACTCTTAACCATAGCAAAATAGTAATGTAATAATTTTATGGTTGGTGGTCACCACAACATGAGGAACTGTATTAAAAGGTCACAGCATTAGGACAGTTGAGAACCATTGCCCTAAAGGGTAGCCTACAGCCAGATTGTATGGAGGCATAAGATTTCTCAATAGATGTTTCCTCTCTTTGAGTCAAGTTGAAATAAAACTAGCCAGCACAGTCGTTAATGATGAGGTGTGAGATTTGAAGGGGCTGTAGGTCATATAAGATCTTTTGATTACAGGACTTTTATTCTGATTGAGAATGAAGACATTGGAGAATTTGAGCAGAGACTTAATGAATGTAATCTGCCTAATTATCCTGGCTTCTGTGTTAGAAATGGACTATAAAAAAGAGATAAGAAGATACAGGAAAGTCAGCCAAGAGATGGTGGCAAAACTCCAGGCCAGCAGAGAATAACTTACTTCAGCAAGCTAATAAAATAGGTAATGAAAATAGACAGACTGGCCAGATTTGGTATAGAATTCAAAGCAGAGCCAGACACTAAGATTAGTTGAAGATGGCTTGGGAAATGTATTCTTAATGAGAGAGAATGAGAGGAGAGAAACAGAAGCGGGAGGGATCAGTGAGGTGGCAGAATAGTAAGTTCTATCTCCTCAACAAGAATATTATGTCCATCTACAGATCAGTCTCTTCATTACAAATACCAAGAAAGGTTGTGAAATTCTAGTGTGGCTCAAGATTGAGGACATTTATTCTAATTGCTTATTCATATCCAGGTAGCAAACTCACTGACTGCATGGCACTCTGTAGTTTACCTCTGGAAACTACGTTTACCTAAAACATGGGTAGAATTACATTTGATATTGAATCCTACAACCAAAATTATATAGCAAAGGACCCAGGAAGCATCCTGGTACTGCTTAAGGGTGGTTTGGCAGGAAGATGTGCCTTTCTAGAAGGTGGATCTCTTCAGAGGTCCTGAGAGTTCCTCTGTAAATCATCTCTAGCTCTGTCAGCTGTGTTTCCTGTTTGCCTTGCTTGTGCCAGGGAACAGACAAAGCCTCACTCAGTTGGATCATTGCAACTAGCATGACAGACTTTGCTCCACAGCAGTTTATAAAAGGAGCTTTGTCTTAGCCCTGCCTCTCTTTGCTAAAGTCTGAGAATTATATCAACATGTGTGGGAAATAGCTGGGATGCTCATTTGTCTATGCAACATCAACACTTGCTAGCCTTCACCCAAGAGAATGACCACATAAAGACTCTGACCATTGATTTTAGCCCAGTCAAGGGTAAAACCCAGGAGCAATCCCAGTGCCTCAATGGAGTGTTGTCAATCATACTCACCTTTGCAGAGAAAGCCTGAGTGTCAAATCTAGTCTTTGGAAAGAGTTGGGATGTGCCACAACTGAGCCCACATGAATCTTAGGTACCAGTGCCATCTGATTATGAGTGCTACCTTTGATGTCACAGCAGGTCTTTATAAGCCCCCAAAGAAATAAGCTTTGTTTCCATGACTGCTAATGTGCTCTAGGAGCAGTTCTATCAACTCAAGATCCTGTTGAGAGAGCTTCACCCATCTGAGTTTTGTAGCTGGCTTACCAACCTCTGTCCCCAACAGATCTTCAAATATACCTCAGACTCAATCCTTGTCCCTCTTTTTGCAAACAAAAAAGAGTTCTGAGCAGAGTAGTACCCCAGGCAGGATGATTTTCTGACACAGCTCTTAAGTATTATTACAAAACGGGGACACGATCAACCATAAGAATGGTATATCAATTAGTAGAGGTAAGGGAATTTGAAGGAATTCATTGTCTGTTAGACACATTAATTTTGATATGGCTATAAATATTAGCTGATAACAATAAAGAATGTTTTTCATTATGCTGGAATCAAGCTGAACTTATAAACTGAGTAGACATAAGCATAAGGTGTTTAAAATTATGAAATTGGACATATCACTTAGACAATATAAATAGAAAGGACAGTTTTGGAGGACAAAGCAAAGGAGGTTAAGAAGGAGCAGCTGAAAGAAGGAGAAGGAGAAGAAAAAGGGGGGAGGAGGAGAAGAAAGAGGAGGAGGAGGAGAAAAGTGTGGTATCTAGGAGACCACATATGGAAATTTTTAGAGAAGAAAACATCATTGACTATGTCAAATGCCACTGATAGTTCACTGGTGAGATTTGAAAGTTACTCCTGGATTACAAAACAAATTGCATTGATGATCTAGTGGCTCTAAAATGCCAAATCCATTGAGAAGGTAGTGGAGAAAACAACACTAAGCAGTACTAAGGGAATTCTTTTGAGAAGTTTTATTTCAGAGAGCTGAAACAGGATGAAGCAAAAGGAGTAAACTTTTTTTTTTTTAACATGGGAGAAATAATAGCAGTTAGTGTGCTGAAAGGGGAATTCCATAAGACAGGAATGGTTGATGTAAGAGATGAGAATTTCTAGAGCCCTATTATTATCAGATAAAGACCGATAGAGTATGGATATCCAACAGCAGGTTAGCTAAGGCTCTTAAGTATGGCTCGATCAAGTTCATTCACAGGAACAGGAAGTAAGGAAGAGAATGAATGCAGAGACAGGAGCTAAATAGGTAAGGCAACAGAATCCACAGATGTTTTCCTCTAAAGACTTTCATTTTGTTAAGAGATAGGCAAATAAGTCACCTTGTTCTGAGAGTAGTTTATGATGAAGGGGGTAAGGATTAAAAGGGAGGTAGTTAAGAAAGTATAGAGCCAATCATGCCAGAGACTGTGGAAGGAGGATATCAGCATCCCCACAAAATGGCTCTGAGCATCTACAGAAAGACAAAATGGTCATGAGGGTAAGAGAAGCAGACAGCAGTCACCATTGTTATCATTTTGAGCTGAATCTTCTTTAGCTATATGGAGGCAGGAGCAGCAGGGAGTGGGATTTAACTAGGTTGGATTTGACTAATCACAGAAACAATCTCTACTCCTTACACTGTATTCACCCACTCATGGAAAAACCAACTGCCTCTTTCCCACCATACAGGAAGGTTGAGATGTTGATGAATCTGATTTGGCTTTCCATAACTCACCCACTAGTATCCTGTGAAAGTTTTATTGTGTATTATTCCCTCTCCTCTTGGTGCTCGTTTTCATCATTATGTAGTACTATTGTGCCTTGACTACAATTTTCAAAGTGAACATAATGACGACCATAAGTCGTGAGATACAATTATTATTCTCGCATTATCTTAACAATGGTAAGTATTATTATTGACACATTTATGTTTTGGGCATTTAATATAAATTGAATGTTTTCAACAATTTTCCCCTTTTAAAAGCTCAATTTTTAAATTTTACACTTTCCTATATGTGTGTGTTTATGTATGCCACCTGAGAGCAGCACCCTTAGAAGCAATAAGAGAGCATTGGATTCCCTTGAGCTGGAGTTAAAGGAGGTTGAAAGCCACCCAAGGTGGGAGCTGGCAACCAAACGTGGGTACTCTGGTGTTGTGGTCTTAATGAGAATGGTCCCGTAAGACTGTATGTTCGAATAGTTGGGTCCCCTGTTGATGAAACTGTTTGGGAAGACTCGGAGATGTGATGCCAGCAGTGGGTATTCTCACATAGTGCTCTGTATGATGCTTGTGGATTAGGAGGTTAGTTCTCAGCTAATGCTCTAATGCTATGCCTGCCTTCCTGCCTGCCTGCCTGCTGCTATGATCCACACCATGGTGGTCATGAACTGTAACCTGCTGGAATCATGAGCTCCAATAAACATTTTCGTTTATAAGCTGCCTTGGTCACGGCGTCTCTTCCCAGCAATAGAGAAGTAATTAGGACACCTGGAAGAGCAGCATGTGCTCTTACCTGATGAACTGCCTCTCCAGCCCTGAATTCCCACTTTAGAGGAATGAAACCATAAGGTAAAACAAATCGCAAACCTGATAAATGTGAAAGATGAACCCAACCTCATCCCTGTGTATTATGCAGTGGTGCCCCACTCATTGCAACCTCCAACTCTCTCTCTCTCTCTCTCTCTCTCTCTCTCTCTCTCTCTCTCTCTCTCTCTCTCTCCCTCTCTCTCCCTCTGTGTGTGTGTGTGTGTGTGTGTGTGTGTGTGTTTGGAGAGAGAGAGAGGAGAGAGAGAGAGAGAGAGACTTCTTGTGATCTAGGTTTCTCCAAATTCTCAATCCTCCTGCATCAAGCTTTCAGCTGCTATGATTACAGGTGCTCACTACCATTCCCAGCTTCCTTGCCTTTGTTTCTTAAGGCTAAATCAAGTTTTTCTCCCTCTAGTTCCAACTGTCACATATATTCAAGTGTTGTGTAAGCTTGCCCCAAAACTTCACCCAAGGAATCTTTACTGTCTCTTTTCAAACATCAGATCTTACCTCCCAATCTTGAGATAGAAACTTTAACTTTCACAGTCCAGTCCTAACTTGTTCCAAAATGCTGATCTTTTACTAGTCTTCTCCTGCCTATGTATTCTGGGCTATTTTACAATATTTCAGACTTCTACCTGCAGGTTACAGTATCACTTTTCATCCAGTTATGATAAAGATAAATGTCTCCTTGCCATTGTCAAATGTACTTTTGGAGGTGAAGTTGTTCAGATTTGAGAAACCATAGATTAGGACTAACATTAGACAAGACTTTGTGTTAGTTTTATTTTAGAACTTCACACTTCAGATTCTCACTTATAGACATATAATACTAAAAGTTTGCAGGTGGTGGGGGCAGTAGTAAAGATTGAACTTAAGGTCCCATACATTCTACTATGCTCTACTACAGAATTATAGCCTCTGCTTTATAATATGTTTAAGGAAAAGGACAAACTCTTCTGAGACTTCTGCATAAGAATCTCTTATCTTAGCATCACCAACATCGTCTCAAGGTATCATAACACTCTCAGTTTGCTTTAAAATGAAGAAGGGACTACTAGTGGCTATCACTTCCTCTTACAGTGTATAAAAAGAGGCACTTCTGGTTTCAGTACTGTCTTATCATCAGTGACTGAGATCATGAAATATTCTTCTTGGATCTTCAGCACATGGGAAAAATACATACTATGTTCTCAATGTGTGCTTTTAAGCTGCACATGGAGGAATTTCTTAAATTGGTTTTTAACTGTGGCCTCTATTCACATCACAGCCCTGCCACCTAGTGGCCAATTACCCAGAAGTAACTACAATACCATGGATGAAATGTGCTACTATGCCATGTTTCTCAAAAAACTAAAGTATGAACGTATATATTCAGTTTCATTGGTAAGAAGATTCTAAACCACATATATAAAACATTTCACAATGACTGGAATGTTCAAACTTTTAATGTTTCACTAAGTTGACTAAAATGAATTGCTATAGATATGACGATTGTTATTACAACGTGTTTTGAGTATGTGACGCCCACATCTTTAGTCCATGCAGTGTCTTTGCATATTAAGCTCAAGCATTGTTGCTTTTCCCTCAGAGTTCTGGACCTAAGCCATTCCTCAAAAGTCCTTCCAAGTTATAGAACTCTCTAAAATAGAAAGATACATTTTTCATGTAGCAGAAAAAATTTGTCTTATTGGACCAAAGTTGATCCACTGCTTGGAACGAAATAATCAGTTTTGAGCTATTAGTGTGCTTGTAGTAATGATTGAATTAAGCCATCAATTCAACCAAGTAGGTTAATAGGAAACTGTTGTAATAACAAAATTATAAGCTATGAAGAAACTCTTTCATTGTTGATTAAATGAAACTCAGTACCTCAATGTTTTCATCATTTGGAATTATATATACTCAAGTGACTCATTTATTACTTATAGTGCTATAATACTAATATAAAAATAATAATAATACAGTTTATATCACTTGTAGGACAGGGAAATGAATGGCAGGGAGGTGAGAAGTGAGATTACAATTTAATTTTAACTTCAGTAGTTAGCATTTGATACATCATAAATCTGCTACTAATCCATATTTATGAGTTACAAAATGTATTTGGTTTAGCAGGAAGACATAACTAAGTGTCTCTAAAACATTCTGCATTGTTCTGTCACTTGTCTGGTTTTTTGGAGGGCATTAATATGCTTTGATGCCAAATATAACAGATGTATGAACTCGCACATACTTCGATCTTCCTAATATTAGCTCTGGATGCATCACTGATGTGAAAGAGGCTTGCTTGATTCTGGTACTTCAAACTTTACTGATGATATGAATGACCCCATTTTTCTTTTCCTCTCTGCTATTTAAAACATCTGAAGACGCAAAAGAGATTATTTAAATCAGGTCCTTCTTACATAGATCCAGAATTTGAGGTGTTGAAAAACTTGGCAACTAATCCAAGGTAAATGAAACTAGTGGTTGTAGATGACTCCAGAACTCAAAGCTGCTGAAAGAGCGACTCTCAGAGGATCAGTCTTTAGGCCACTCTGTCCCTTCACAACTGAGAATGCATGTACCACCCAAGCACATGAGATGTGAGACCCAGGCCTGTGTTGCTTTATATCCCTGGACACTTCCTTAAACTTTAAGAGTCCCAACTTCACCAAGTCACTTTGAATCCATACATCGTCATGTTTCCTACTGAGAAGATAAAATAAACCACATTTGTCTTCAGTTAAGAACCAGGCCTGATTTCACAAAAAGTCTGTAAGGCACCAGCTCCAGGAACAGACCATAAGCCCCAGAAACTAGGCCATAAGACACCAACTCCAGGGACAGACCGTATAATCCAGAAAGAGATCATAAAACCCTTTCCCAAAGAATAGCCTGGGGAATAATCACAAAAAAAAAAAAAATCAAAAAACAAAAAACCTTAACTCAAAACGACTATCTGTGCTGGATGGCCTCATTTCATCCTATGGTCAAACATTCATGACATAGGAATGCAAACCACTGACCACTTGTGACCCCCTAGCACCCACCAGTGAAATTGTAGATTACCTAATCCTTCTAGAGAGTTCTCCTGGTTCCCTATAAGAAGCACTGAAGGCCTTTGTCTGGGGTTGCTATTTCAAAGAATGGTTGACCCCCACATGCTGGTTGTTTTTACAGAATAAACGTTCTTTGTCTTTGCATACTATCGGAGTCTGGAGTTTTTCTTCAGCGACTTTCGGGTCCTTCCATTATACCCTCTCCTTCCCAAACAAATCCATTTAGTGTCCTGTATCCAGTCAATTGTTTCACCCTCTTTTCCTTCAAATATCCCATTCACCTCCTTGCCTTGTTGAAATCTATCTGGCCTTGTAAGGATATCAGTGTAACAATGAAGGTTAAGTGCATGTTCTTGCTCTCTTTTAATGCTGCTTCCAAATTGTCATTTTCTCTTCTGAAAAAAAATTACTATTCTGATGCTATTTATGTCATCTGGACATACCACAGCTTGATTCACTCTACTGTCATCCGCTAACCTCTATCCATATCTACTACTTTCACTAAAGTCTGCTCTTGGGATTAGGTCTTCCATTCCATCCATCTTTCTGACTCTTTGTTCTTCAGCTATGTTCTCCCATAGTGTCTACAGGACCCATTCCTCATGGCAAATCTCTCCTCCTCCTCCTCCTCTTCCTCCTCTTCCTCTTCCTCCTCTTCCTCCTCCTCTTTCTCCTCCTCCTCCTCCTCTTCTTCCTCCTCTTCCTCCTCCTCCTCTTCCTCCTCTTCTTCCTCCTCTTCCTCTTCCTCCTCCTCCTCCTTTCCCTCTTCTTCTTCCTCCTCCCTCTTTTCCTTCTGCTGGCTGGTCCCAGGCTATTCTGTCTTCTGCCCAGCCACTGATATAAACTTCTGTTGATAAGTCAGTAAAATAAATGGAGAGCAAGGTTTACACAAATTTAAAACAAGAAATACTTGGGATAAGCATTACAATGTCATACCCAGATTTTGACTAGAAATGGGGGCAGAGAAATCAGCATTTAAATAATACAGTAACAATTCTACACAGTGCAGAATAAGGGTCCTACAGAAAACATCTGTAACAGACGAAATAACAAATGAAAGAAATGGGTTTAAAGCACAGCTGGCTCCAGTAATTTATACATCTCTGGGATACTTTTATAGTGTATCCATCATTTTCTTGTGTATTTTTAACTGCTTTTTACACAAATGTATTTTCTTACATGGCTGTCAGTAATGGGAATTAGGACAAGAACTAATAAAACAGACATTTAGTCAAAATACTCTACACTTTAAAATTCCTAGATTTATAAATCAAACAAAATGACAAAAAAAACCCCAAAAAAACAAAAGAACCTAAACCGAAACAAAACCCAACAAACAATGAATAAAATAACAAACAGAAAACAGAGAGCATAACTTTACTCAGAAGCATACAATGTTTTATGAACTGTATATAAAACTGCAAGGGCAGACTTCCCTGGACCCACCTTCGTGTGCAAGCACATCAGTGAATGAGATATTCTAAGGGTCTATGATTTGCTGAAGAATGATACCCTGGACTCAAATAATATGTAAACACAAAGAGTGTTTTATTTTGCAGAAGTTCAGCATACTGGGGTCTCTCCATTACCAAGATAGAGACAACCAAGTGAGCTTGCAGGCCTGATTTAAAACACATTAGGGAATTCTAGGGTAGGTTACCTTTATCTTACTCCATCTCTACGGACATTGCATTACCCAGTATGGAGACTAGAAACTGTTGCTGAGGAAGTAACTGATGGAGTCTAGAAACTGCTGCTGCCCCATTGTCCTTGCCTCAGACCAGGTGGTGGGGCAGCTTCTGAGGCCTGGACTTGCCTGGACTTGCCCAGTTCTTGGAAACAGAGATTTAGGCCTAGTCTCCATAACTGCCAATTTATAGCCTGTCATGGAATCAGCCTAGCCTTCTTACTATGTCTTGTGTACTAAAGCAACATGAGTAGTCACATTCCCAATGCAATCACAAGACTAGATCGGTTATTAAGAAAGTAGTTAAATGTACCTTATATTTTTATCCATTCCCCTGTTGAAGGACATCTGGGTTCTTTCCAGCTTCTGGATATTATAAATAAGGCTGCTAAGAACATAGTGGAGCATGTGTCCTTGTTATATGTTGGAGCTCAAGAAGAAGGAAGATCAAAGTGTGGATGCTCAGATCTTCTTAGAAGGGGAAACAAAAATACTCAAAAGAGGAAATATGGAGACCAAGTGTGGAGCAGAGACTGAAGAAAAGGCCATCCAGAGACTGCCCCACCTGGAGATCCATCTCATATACAGACACCAAAACCAGACAGTACTACGGATTCCAAGAACTATATGCTGACAGGAGCCTGACATAGCTGTCTCCTGAGAGGCTCTGCCAGAGCCTAACAAATACAGAGGCAGATGCTCTCAGCCAACCATTGAACTGAGAAATGGAGAGTTAGAGAAAAGACTGAAGGAGCTGAAGGGGTTTGAAACCCCATAAGAAGAACAATATCAACCAACTAGAACCCCAAGAGCATCCAGGGACTAAACCGCCATCGCAAGAGTACACAGGATGGACCTATGGCTCCATCCGCATATGTAGCAGAGAATGACCTTATTGGTCAACAATAGGAGGAGAGGCCCTTGGTCCTGGGAAGGCTTGATGCCTCAGTGCAGGGTAATGTCAAGGCAGGGAGGTAAGGAGGGGGTGGGTAGGTGGGTGAGGGAGCACACTCATAGAAGCAAGGCAGGGAGGGGAATGAGATAGCAGGTTTCTGGAGGGAGAAACTGGGAAAGGGGATATTTAAAATGTAAATAAAAAATAATATACAATAAAAGAAAAAATAAAAAAATAAAAAAAGTAGTTGAAGAACAAACAGAAACAACTGCTATTTCAAAACCAACCTGAGGGGAAAGGATTCTTATTTATTTTTTCACATCTAGGTCAAAGTTCATCATTTACAGAGGTGACAGTAGGAATCAAGGCAGGAGCTTGGAGCAGAAACCATTGAGAAACCCCAAGCTATTTGTGGTGTTTTTGTGTTAATGAGGGTGCTGAGGGTACCTGGAAGAGAATGGGGGATAAGAGATGTGAAGAAGGAAGCCAAGACAAGAGTTTGATCAAGTTGACAATTTTATTTTTTCCCAAGGTTGAATTTATACCATAACAGGGGTAACAGAGGGAGGGGGGGGAGTGTGAAACATTTATGCAGGCCAAGGACACAGTATTCGTGTGGTCAGCTGATGTCAACAGGATGTTGGTTTCTCAGAAAGGTTACAGGTCATCACATTGGGCATCTTGACCTCAGATGTATTTCTCAGCAAGGTCACAACTTTATCATATCATTATTCATCCTGACCACCAGATTTGTATTAGTCTTCTGCAGCTGGCTGGGGATTTTCCATGAACCCAGTCATACCTAATTCTAATTATTAACATCAATAATGGACGGTTTTAAGGGCATCGCTCCCAACATTTTTGATTGTTGTTAGTGGTATTGCTTTTTTATTTTAAGGTCTTACTTTAATAAAGTTTTTAGTTTGAAAACATTTTAGAGGTACAAAATGTTGGAAATACTACAGAAAATTCTAATATATTACTCACTTTGTGGCTCCAGTTGCTAATAATATATAATAATATATATTAGTGTTCTTTATCTTAAATTAAGCAATAAACTGTTTTAGTTTATTACTAATAACACTAACAATATTTCTGTTCATTTTGTAGTTTTTGTTGATGACATACAGAAACCAAATTAATTTTCATATGTTGAATTTGCTAATTCAACTTAACTCCAGTAGTTTATGAGTTTCTTTGGGTTCTTTATAATCATAGTCATTACAATATTAAAGTATTTGTATGTCTTAGTTAGGATTACTATTATTGTGATGAAATATCATGACCCAAGGCAACTTGGGGAGGAAAGGATTTGACTCACACTTCAATATCACTTTTCATCACTGAAGGAAATCAGGATAGGAACTCAAACAGGGCGGGAACCTAGAAGTAGGAACTGATGCAGAGACCATGGAAGAGTGCTGCTTACTGGCTTGCTTCTCGTGGTTTATACCGCCTACATTCTTATAGAACCCAAGACTACCAGCCCAGGGATGGCACCACCCACAATGAGCTGGGCCCTCCCTATATCAATCATTAATTTAAAGAAACATGTTACAACCAAATCTTATGGAGATTTTTTTTTATTAGATATATTTCTTTACTTACATTTCAAATGTTATTCCTTTTCCGGGTTTCCTGTCCATAAGCCCCCATTCCCTTCCCCTCCCCCATACGGGTATTCCCACCATCCATCCCCCTTACTGTCCCTCCCCCATATTTCCCCTAAACTGGGGGTCCAACCTTGGCAGGACCAAGGGCTTCCCCTTCCACTGGTGCCCCAACAAGGCTATTCTCTGCTACATATGCAGTTGGAGCTCTGGGTCAGTCCATGTATAGTCTTTCGGTAGTGGTTTAGTCCCTGGAAGCTCTGGTTGGTTGGCATGGGGTTGCAAGCTCCTTCTACTCTTTTAATCCTTCCTCTAATTCCCCCCAAGGGGGTCCTATTCTCAGTTCGGTGGTTTGCGGCTACCATTGACCTCTGTATTGGATATGCTCTGGATGTGTCTCTCAGGAGAGATCTATATCTGGTCCCTTACAGCATGTATTTTTTAGCTTCATCAATCTTATCCAGTTTTGGTGACTGTATATATATGGGCCACATGTGGGGCAGGCTCTGAATGGCCATTCCTTCAGTCTCTGCTCTAAACTTTGCTTCCATATCCCCTCCTATTCTAGAAAATATCCTGAGTGAGGTAACCCAATCACAGAAAAACACACTTAGTATGCACTCATTGATAAGTGGATATTCGCCCAAAAGTTAGAACTACCCAAGATGTAATCCACAGACCACAGGAAGCTCAAGAAGAAGGATGACCAAAATGCAGATGCTCCCATTCCTTCTTAAAAGGGGGAAAAATAGCCACAGGAGATTTTTTTCTTAAAGGAGGTTCTGTCCTTTCTACTAATTCTAGCAAGTATCATGTCAACACAAAACTAGCCAACACATATGTAACTCTTTATTTCTAATCATTTCTATGCTTTATTCCACCCCAGTTAGCTAGCTAACCCGGAACTCAACCACAATGTTGAATACTGTGGTATCCACAGATATCTCTTATTACCAATCTTAGGGAAACTATCCTTTATTCATTGAATTACATTGATAATTGAATGTTAAAGAAACTCTGAAAGTCTGGAATAAGTAATAGTTTTCTACATCATTATTAACACTTATACTTTGGGTCTAGAGAGCAGTGGTTGCCCTTCCAGTGGTCCTAAGTTCAATTCTTAGCAACCACATGGTGGCTCACAACCATCTATAATAGGATCTCCTGTTCTCTTCTGTTATTCAGGCATACATGCATACAGAATACTCATACATAAATAAATCTTCAAGAATAACGACAGAAAAAAATCCCAATTTGTAGTTCAGAAACAGTCTGTTATTATTGGACAACCATTTGGTATATTAAACCAAATAATTAATATTCTGAAATTAATGCCCCACATAGAAATCATCACATTTTTTTCATAGCATTTTCCTTATGTTCATAATCTGTTCCTGGAAAAAGACTTGTGGATCACAGGTTTTAATATCTGTAACCAAATTTCCTGTACAGATCACTAAACTACTGTTTATAAGATTGTGGGCTTGATCCCAATTACTGTGGGAAAAAAAGAACCATATATTCATTTCTATGCAAAGTGCTCAAATAACATTAATTAAGACAGTGACCAGGTCTGCCTATTATCATGATGCAATTTGCCAATTTAACAAAGCAAGAATCGCCATTTAATTTATACCCCTTTGTCAGTAAATGTAAACCTTTTAACAAATACTACTAGAATGCTTTGCTTGTATCTGAAAAGGTTTTTGTGTCCTTTATCCATATATTAGTGAAAGCTCTTATAAAAATATACAGTAAGTTGTGATTTGTATCTATTACTTAGGGCTGTACAGAACAAGTCTAACTACAGATTATAATCTCTGTATTTGAACCACAAGTGATAAATTAAGATTGATGTATGATTCTGAAGAATGGCACATAAATATTATGATGTATAGAAAAGATAGAGGCTTTGGCAGGAAGACATGTGATGTAGTTCATGTTGTGAAGTAGAGGGTCTGTCTCATTGATTGGTTTTGTAAAGTTTTGTGAGAATGTATACA
Organism: Rattus rattus; assembly: GCF_011064425.1. NCBI lineage: Eukaryota > Metazoa > Chordata > Mammalia > Rodentia > Muridae > Rattus > Rattus rattus. Next base: position 120,633,407 of record NC_046159.1, read on the forward strand.
GATCCATTCCTTCAAGTGCTGTTGGTAAAAACAGAGAGCTGAAAACATCTACCATCTCTCTGTATACAGACTTGCCAGCTGACTTAAGGAGAGAATTTTAGCAGCAGGTGAAGAATAACTGTGCTAGGGAGAAATCAGATTCATCAACAATTAGCAGTGTTAGATGTGAAAAAAAATTATAAGAGAAAAAAGATGGAAAATAATAAAATAACCATATATCCCATTTTTAGCAATGAGGAGAATAATGTTCTCAAGTGTGAACTGTGGGAATAAAGTGGAAAATAACTTTCCAGAATGTTATGCACTTAATCTCAGCCTAGTAATTGTGAGACATATGCATGTGCTTCATTAATTGATCTAGGTACATCAACTTTTTTCCCCAAACACACAGCGGTGAGTGTAAAAAGCAAGTTGCGGTGATAATGTGTCTATGAAATACTTACAATGAAGGGACTCTGTATCGCACATAGGTATAGTAATGTAGAAATGGCGACACAACTTCATAGCAGCAGTAGTAGGGAGAAAAGGGGTTAGCATTGTTATTGTTGTTGTTGGTGGTGGTGGTAGGGTTGGTGGTGGTGAAAAGCGGCTATAGGTAGATGTCACTAAACACAGGGGTATAAATTGTTAGGAACAGAATGAAAACATTCTGGTCCTATTAGTCACTAGAGCAGGTAGACTGTATCTTTTAAAGCAGAACCCAAAATGCTCTATCCAGCACCACAAGTCAGAATGAGAACAAACAACTGTCTGTCATCAGTAAGAAACTTGGGGAAAGTTTCAGCATATTAATGGGAAGCAGATGGTTGGGGGTGGAGTGGGGAGAAAGAACTTGGCATCAAAGAAGCGATGCAGTGACAGCAAATGGCTCATTCAAGAATGTTGACAGTGGATGAAAATGAAGAGGGCGTTAGCTTTTGAGTGTTGAACGCCCCCCAAAGAATCATGCGGAGCAATTTGGAGATGATCAGCTTATAGGAAGTGAGGTCCAGTGGAAAGGATGTTTTGTCAGGGAAGTGGCTTATGAAGGAGATCGTCTCACTCTCTTTCCCTGTTTCCTGGTGCCAATATGGTGAGCAGCCTGTTTTAAAAGGTGTTTCTGTCTTTAAGAATTATGCTGCCTCAGGCATAAAGTAACATGGCCAAGTGACAGTAGGCTGAAACTTTTGAAAGTGACAGACAAAAGAAGAAGATTCTTTTTTTAGCTGTTTGTCTTAAATATTTTGTTACATTGAGATGACTAAAATAGATACAGCTAGTCTAAATAAGAAATGTTGGATACCTTAATTTCAATCTAGGAAGGCACTCAAATAACTGCACTTTTTTTCTTCTTCAAAATTGAGTTTTCAGCTGGCTATGATGGTTTACACCTACAATCTTGCATCTGGGAGCCTAATTCAGGGTTATTGATATTGAATTAAAGGCAGACCTAAACTATATTGTGAGCTCTGTCTCAAAAGAAATCTTGAATCTTCATATTAGCAAAACTAAATGACTTAAGCAAAAATCCTTTTCTTTAAGGGAAAGTACAAATTATTTTAATATGACATAAAGCAATATTTAAGAGTTTAGAGTAAAGCACAATAAGTAATATTAAGTGAGAGTGTTATCAAAATTGAGAGATGTAAGCCACAGCATTTTCAGGTGTATTGCCTGAAATTGATTCAAGAGAAGTGGTGTGCATCTCCCTGAAGCTATCAGATCTGGAGTCTGTCCAATTTGTCACACTTAGAAACAAACTCATCAGTGTGAACAAAATCAAGAACTTTAGAACTCTATGTCATTAATCAACGGAGATCACAACGTTGGTATGTAAGGTACTTATTTTGATAAAGAGTTTGATTGCCAAACCATCTAGACTCAACAGTATGACAAGTGATCCCAATTATTGCTATGGCATTAGGTGACCAAGGCTGAAAATAAACTTATATCAAGGAATGTTTAATGCCATCTGTGATGGTTTGAGTATGTTTGGCCAAGGGAGTGGCACTATTTGGAAGTGTGGCCTTGTTGGAGTAGGTGTGACTTGTTTGAGTAGGTGTGTCACTGTGGGCTTGGGCTTTAAGACCCTGGTCCTAGCTGCCTGAAAGCCAGTCTTCTACTGTCTGCCTTTGAATGAAGATGTAGAACTCTCAGCTCCTCCAGCCCCACATCTGCCTGGATGCTGCCATGCTCACACATTGGTAATAATGGACTGAATCTCTGAATCTACAAGCCAGTCTCAGATAAACTCAGATAAACTCAGATAACTCAAAGAGTTGCCTTGGTCACAGTATCTGTTCACAGCAGTAAAAGTCTAAGACACCAGCTGACCTTGACATGACAAACTTTGAATGGTTGATATTTTGGTCAAGTAGCTTCTTGAATCTAACAGGGCATTTCTCCGAAGACCAAGGCACTTTCTTACAAAATTCCTCCTATATCATAATTTCTGCACACAGTACTGAAATGTATTGCCATGTCTTTTAAATGCTAATACTTTCTGCCATAGGAACAAACAGAAATGTGAAAATGATGTTTCTCTGCCCTTCATGTTCTACCAACACCAATGCTCAACTGTAAGGATTCCTGTGCTCCCTTTTATATAGATAATTTTTCATTTGCATTATAAGATCATAAGTACATGCTAAAAGATGAAGTCAATAGCCTTTAAATTAGTCATAAACAAACAATTTTTACTGTTTTTACTATTTCTGACAATAAATACAATTTCATTATTTATTACATTTCTTCTCTAAATAAAGTTTCTTTACTTAAATTTTGAAAGATACCTTGAACATTAGTACTACCCCAACCTATCCTTGTCCTCAGAAGTAATCACAAGAGAGCCTATGATCCATCGACAGATATAACTCAGCCTAGGGTGGGATTTTTCTGGTGATAAGGCTATTGTTGCAACACTCACACCCCTATATGTAACCTTTCTTCATGATCCTGACCAATAAAGTCATCAGTTTGCAAAGAAAAACATGTTTACAAAACCACAAAGATAACAGGTGAAGTATTTTTATCTTTATTGAGAGTAGGGCTTATGTGTAGGTGAGTTGGCCTGACATTTCACTATATAGAACAGGTTAGTTTCAAACTCAGAAATTTACCATCATGCCTAGCTGAAGTCATATTTTTATGATTTGTTTTACTATCACTATAGTGAATACTCATCACATTTATTATCATGGGCAATAAAATACAACGTACTATTTTTATTTCTTCTCATGAAAATTTTAACACAAATCTGTAATCCTACTCTTATATTGAGAGACTGTAAAAATATTAGCTTATCCTATCATCAGAACTGCTCTGATTTAACAAAGCCTGAGAAGGGTGACAGCTCAATATTTGAAAAAAAAAGGCTATAGAATATACCAATAATTCATACACAATGTTCCTTAGAATAATTTCTTTTAAATGAGACCAATTTTCATGTAAATAACCTGTCTTGCACATCAATGAGTTCCGAGGATGCACACAAAGACTATCATTAAAGCACATACATTCTCCCTGTGTAGGTGGTAAGTTTTAAAACATTTTTCATACATAAAAGGGTATAGATCTTTTGTACCTAAATCAGTGTTTATTTTGTACAGTTCATTCAATGCAATGTACAGCACTGTAAGACAAGGGAGTGGTTGAAAGTAAGCTCAGATAAATGATAGGGAATTAAAGTGTTCACAGGGAGTGGGATAAAGGCTCTTCTTTCAGATGCTCTTTGAAAGTTTGGTGAGCTGATGATACACTAGGTACTGAAGGAAGCTTCTCTGTGCACTGAGTCAGCAGTGACTCTAGCTAATTCTCACATTCAGAAAGTTTGTGGGGTTGAATCTCCATGGGTAGACAGCGCTTCCCACTAAAAGGCTAGAAAGAGTATGATATACAGCAGTGCATCTTCATTTCCAGACTACAGCTAGGTTTGTGTTTATGTAGAAAACTTCAACCAGAGTTAAAATGAAAGAATATTTAGCATGTAGGAACTATGGATGCATGTATATGCACATGTACAGTGAATATGATTCAACCTCATACAGATTAATTGGCCAGCTACTTAACTATCTTAATCTTAGGCCTTGTCCTAGTTCAGGCCAAAAGCAACTTGGAGGGTTCAAGGGTTTAATCTGGTTTATACTTCCACCCAATTTTCATCATCAAAGGGTGCCAGGGCAGGGACTCAAACAGAACAGGAACCTGCAAGGCAAGAGCTGCTGCAGAAGCCATGGAGGAGTGCTTCTTTCTGGCTTGCTCAGCCTGCTTTCTTATGAAATACAGGAAAATCAGCCCAGAGTTAGCAGAATGGGCGGGCCCTCCTCCATCCATCATTAATGAAGAAAATGCCTTGAAGGCTTGCCCAACCCTGGTCTTATAGAAGCATTTTCTTAACTTTAGTTCGCTCCTCTCAGAAACCTTTAGCTTCTGTCAAGTTGACATAAAACTATTCAGCACGATCAATCTCTTTTTGATGTGACACAGAAACAAATCACCGTTAAGCTGCAACCTTTCCTTTCTTGTTCATTTTCAAGATTGCATAATAATATAGACATCACAATATAAATATTCAAATAGTCAATAAAACTCCAATGTAAAAGTCCCACAGTCATAAATTCAAACACTTTAAAAACTAAATCTCTGGGGCTGGAGGGATGACTCAGTGATTATGAGCACCGGCTGCTCTTCTCGAGGACCTGGGTTCAATTTCTAGTACCCACATGGCAGCTGTCACAACTGTCTGTAACTTTTGTTCTAGGGGATTCAAACCCCTCATACAGTTATATATGCATGCAAAACACCAATGTACAAAAAATAATTTAAAAATTAAGTCTCTTTTAAAAGTATAAAGTATTAAAATCCAAAGTCTTTCAAGGGTGAGTGCCCATATAATAAAATATACTTTCTTACTTCAAAAGGAAGAATCAGGGCATAGTCACAGTCTGATCAAAAAGAAATCAAACTCCCAAAGAATAAATAGGTTAAAACCCAGTTATCTGGCATTCACTCATAATCTTCTAGACCCCGGCAAGGGGCTTGGGCTGCTTCTATGGTTTGGTTCTCTGAAGCACACACAGACTGTCTTGTAGCCTTGGCTGGTTGCACTACCCTGCTGCTGTTCTTGGTGGTCATCTCATGGGTACTGGCATCTTCAAAATATTGGAGTCTCTTCCTGTCCCTGGGTTGCATTTTCACCAATAGTCTCCCCTAGACTTTATTCAGGGACCCCAACTATGCCAAACAGTGCAAGCCACCACTGCTCTCCATGACCCCTTTGTGCCTTCAAAACTAGTACCAAGTCTGGCTGTCAGCATGAGGTATAGGTTTTGCTGCTTCTGAAACACCTCTTCTGTGAACTGACCCTGAGGAAACATTTCATTCAATAACTCTGGTCTTGTGTTATTCACAGCTGATTCTTCAGCACCCACTAACCTACAGAATCTTCACACCAAAGGTCTGATACAGTCTTTGCTTCCCTCTGAAACTTCACAGCTAGGCCTCCATCTTCTGCACTGCTTTTGGAAGATAACATTCTTATCTTCCAAGCTCCTACAGAACAGCTCGCTGAGTTTTCAAAACTCGTTGGCTGTTCCTAACCCAAAGTTCCAAAGTCCTTCTACAATCCTCCTCAAAGCAATACAGTCAGGTCTGTCACAGCAATGCCCCCCACTACCCTAGTACCAAGTTCTGTCCTAGCTAGGGTTACTATTGTTGTGATAAAACACCATGACCAACATAGTAAATAGAGGAGGAAAAGGTTTATTTCACTCACAGTTCCATCAAAAGAAGTCAGGGCAGGAACTCAAGCAGGGCAGGAAGCTGGAGGAATCTGGGTAAGAACAGGTCTCCTGTGTATGGGGGCAGGAGGTGATGCAGAGGCCATGGAGGAGTGCTGCTACCTGGTTTGCTTCCCATGGCTTGCCCAGTTTGTTTTCTTTTCTTCTTCTTCTTCTTCTTTTTTTTTTTTTTACTAACTTGAGTATTTCTTATATACATTTGAAAGTGTTATTCCTTTCCGGTTTCGGGCAAACATCCCCTCCCCTCCCCTTCCTTATGGGTGTTCCCCTCCCCCTCCTCCCCCCCTTGCCGCCCTCCCCCCAACAGTCTAGTTCACTGGGGGTTCAGTCTTAGCAGGACCCAGGGCTTCCCCTTCCACTGGTGCTTTTACTAGGATATTCATTGCTACCTATGAGGTCAGAGTCAGGGTCAGTCCATGTATAGTCTTTAGGTAGTGGCTTAGTCCCTGAAGCTCTGGTTGTTTTGGCATTGTTGTACATATGGGGTCTCGAGGCCCTTCAAGCTCTTCAGTTCTTTCTCTGATTCCTTCAGGGGGTCCCTATTCTCAGTTCAGTGGTTTAATGATAGCATTAAGCCTATGTATTTGCTGTATTCTGGCTGTGTCTCTCAGGAGCGATCTACACTTCTGCACTTCTTTGCTTCATCCATCTTGTCTAATTGGGTGGCTGTATATGTATGGGCCACATGTGGGGCAGGCTCTGAATGGGTGTTCCTTCAGTCTCTGTTTTAATCTTTGCCTCTCTCTTCCCTGCCAAGGGTATTCTTGTTCCCCTTTTAAAGAAGGGTGAAGCATTCACATTTTGATCATCCGTCTTGAGTTTCATTTGTTCTAGGCATCTAGGGTAATTCAAGCATTTGGGCTAATAGCCACTTATCAATGAGTGCATACCATGTGTTTTTCTGTGATTGGGTTACCTCACTCAGGATGATATTTTCCAGTTCCAACCATTTGCCTATGAATTTCATAAAGTCGTTGTTTTTGATAGCTGAGTAATATTCCATTGTGGAGATGTACCACATTTTCTGTATCCATTCCTCTGTTGAAGGGCATCTGGGTTCTTGCCCAAGAGAGGTATAGCTGGATCCTCAGGCAGTTCAATGTCCAATTTCTATACCTCTCTTGAGCATATACCCAAAAGATGCCCCAACATATAAAAAAGACACGTGCTCCACTATGTTCATCGCAGCCTTATTTATAATAGCCAGAAGCTGGAAAGAACCCAGATGCCCTTCAACAGAGGAATGGATACAGAAAATGTGGTACATCTACACAATGGAATATTACTCAGCTATCAAAAACAATGACTATGAAATTAAGTAGGCAAATGGTTGGAACTGGAAAATATCATCCTGAGTGAGCTAACCCAATCACAGAAAAAAACACACATGGTATGCACTCATTGATAAGTGGCTATTAGCCCAAATGCTTGAATTACCCTAGATGCCTAGAACAAATGAAACTCAAGACGGATGATCAAAATGAATGTTTCCTCCTTCTTTAAAGGGAACAAGAATACCCTTGGCAGGGAAGAGAGAGGCAAAGATTAAAACAGAGGCAGAAGGAACACCCATTCAGAGCCTGCCCCACATGTGGCCCATACATATACAGACATCCAATTAGACAAGATGGATGAAGCAAAGAAGTACAGGCCGACAGGAGCCGGATGTAGATCGCTCCTGAGAGACACAGCCAGAATACAGCAAACACAGAGGCGAATGCCAGCAGCAAACCACTGAACTGAGAATAGGACCCCCGTTGAAGGAATCAGAGAAAGAACTAGAAGAGCTTGAAGGGCTCGAGACCCCATATGTACAACAATGCCAAGCAACCAGAGCTTCCAGGGACTAAGCCACTACCTAAAGACTATACATGGACTGACCCTGGACTCTGACCTCATAGGTAGCAATGAATATCCTAGTAAGAGCACCAGTGGAAGGGGAAGCCCTGGGTCCTGCTAAGACTGAACCCCAGTGAACTAGATTGTTGGGGGGAGGGTTGGGAGGAACACCCATAAGGAAGGGAGGGGAATGTTTGCCCGGAAACCGGAAAGGGAATAACACTCAAAATGTATATAAGAAATACTCAAGTTAATAAAAAAAAAAAAAAAAAAAAAAATGACTTAGCTGCTTCTGAAGTCCTAAAGCAGTCACAGATAGTATAAGTATTCACGCTTGTGGCTGTGTAGCAGCAAAATGTGTCTACAAAAAATTCTGGCTAAGTACTGTAGTTTGCCAACTCTCATATAACAATAAATAACTCTGAAATCGACAACATACACCAGAAAGAGGGGAGTGTTAAGTCTGTCTCTCCTACTTTGGAAATGTCGTAGCAGGCCATCGGAGGTTAAGGGCAGAAATGCACTTTTCTAAGTTCCCTTGGTTATAAAGCACTCTTTGTCTAAATCACATTATGGAGTACCTTTCATGGGCAACAATGTAAATGGCAGGGTAGTCCAATGAGACTCAACTGTTTGCAATCAGAGAACAGCTCTGACAGTAACAAAATGTCACATGAAGACAAAGCCCAGAAACCAGCCGAAAACACAGGGTAGAGGTTCAGGGGATAGCTCCCTATTGGGAGCCATTTGTCTACTTCTTTGAAGCAGAGAAAGAAAAAAAGAAAGGGAGGGAGGGGGGAGCGAGGGAAGCGAGAGAGACAGACAGAGACACAGAGAGAATGTCTACCTGTCAAGCCCAGTCAAGGGTCAGGATCTGTTGACAGATTTGCTGGCCTGCTGAGGCATAGAAGGATAGGATGAAGTACACTTGAGGCTCAAGGCCAGGGGCTGAACATTGTTGACCTTGGTGGAAGGAACAGGGAGGCCTCTGGATAAGAACAGATGTCCTGTGTATATTTCAGTGATACTTTGTTAGCCTGTTGGTTTTGTTTCCTATGGTACTGTGCGATATAAAAAGGCTATGAAAAATAACCTCGAGGATGATGCAGTGCTCACTGGCAGTCCTCAAAAATCTCTCTCTTGTTGCTGCGTCTTTTTTCTACCTCTCCTATAATCATCCTCACTTCCCACTCAGGAACTGTTCACCTTGGTGCCAACAGGCTCCAGCACAGTCCCCCCAGGTAAAACTGTTTGCTGTGCAATTTGATAATGAGTTTGATTCCTGGGCTCCTTGGATGAAAATTGGGAATTGACTTCTGAAAGTTATCTTATGACTTCCGCACCTGTACTATGGCCTACTCATACAGGTATACACATGCACACAGTGCATATATGCTAATAATAAAATTTAAAACTATTGGTTATATATTGTTGACTAACTCATTTCTACAGGTGAACTGGATAGGTTACTTTAACAGTCCTATTTCATACTGTTTCTATCCTCCTGTTTCACCAACGGCTATTACCATACTACCCATAAATTGTCATATATACCATTTCTTCTTTCTATTCCTGTCTCTTGATCACACTTTTTTTTTTTTTCTATCCTTCCTATTACTGCTATGAATTAGGAACTCATACTGAGACTCATGATAGATTAGCTTTAGTTCCGGTCCATTTCCCTGAAGTGTATTTACTTTTTCCTCAAGCTCTAATTTAAATCTTATCTTCAAAACGAAGCTTCCCAATACTTTTACACATGCCATCTCATCCTTCCTTAAAGCACTTAAAATGTGTGCCATTCCTTTAGTTCCATTAGAAAATATAACAATACACACAATGTTAGAATAAGCTTCGGGGTGACAAAACATTTTTTTTTAAATGATGCAGTCTATTTTCTTGAATTATAATAGGTATAATTTGTATGGCAAGCTTTAAAGCAATTCTTTTAGATCCCCAACAGTTTGATGATGTAATTACTGTCACTGTCTCTAACTAAAAGCAAAGCACTGATAGTTCAATCACTCCAAAGCCATAATTCTTCAGCTAAGAAAGATTTTAAAACCCACAACAAAAATATTGCTTTTTTTCATAACTAGTTGTGCAGATTCCTAATAACCAGTTTTGAAGTGAAAGCACCACTACATAAATAAATAAAACATTATTGAAGCAGACAGGGTAGGGGGAGGTTGGAGGTATAACTTATTGGTACAGGACTTTGGAAGACTTGCATAGTGTGAGTTGCACACACACACACACACAGGAGGCATGAGGGAGAATGTCAGTCCTACTTTTATCAAAACATGTGAAAAATAATAGATCTGTGGCAGGAACTAAGTAAACTCAGGTCCAGAGTTGAAGTGACGTAAAACAGTGACAGCAATGAGGGACCGAATCAGAGCCAAACCCGGTGCTTAGTTTACACTTTTCTCTAGTTAGTCCCTTCACAGTGGGGCTGTAGCCTTTATTTACTGAATTTCACCCCTAGGAAAGCTAAGTCCGGAGACTTCGATGAAATCTAGAGGCTCCTGCACCCTCAGCTATTTGGCTGTCGTTTTTTTTTAAAGCTCGTTTAAGGACAAGAAGAGCCAAATTCAGAATACACAAACATTTTCATACAGTTGTTTTCTCCGAAAATGTACATCGTGGAGCTACAAAATGCTCCCTTGGTACTGGGCTATTTGGCTTTTTAAACTTTTTTTGGCTCAGGCTGTAGAAATCTAGAGCTCCCTGCACCCTGCATCTACACTGCCTATGAGAACAAAGAATGTCTCTCCTACTGGAAACATCTTCATCTCGTGTGTCTTCCGGCAGAAAGAGTCTTTCCGCACTACCTTCAGTAACTACCCTAGTGCCTTCCCATCCGGTAGAGCCCTCCAGTGTCTCCTTCCAGTCCGCCTTCGGTGGCAACTCTATACTTCCGCCTGTCCCCGCCTTTGTCTCCCCTTCCGATCGCCACCCGGAAGCCCAGCGGAAACACGCTGCGCATGCCCACTAGTCAGCACCGCCCCGTTTCCTGTTTGTCCGGCTCCTTTCTCTTACTGATTCGTCGCCGCTGAGGCCTCAGAGTCTCGCGATATTTGCGTTCGCCAGCGGGCGCGAATCTGTACGTGTTTCTAGCGGGCGGTGTTTTGTCTCCTTGTTGCTGATTCCTCTCAGATTCCCGGAACCTCCGGGCCCAGCAGCATGACGTCTGCCTTGGAGAACTACATCAACCGTATCCTCGGGCGGGCCGCTGCGACGGCTCAGGCCGCGGCGGGGCTGGGAGGGAGCACGGGGACCCGGAGTGGTGGGCAGTGAGCAATGGGTGGAGGACCGGGGGTCGGGATTCGTGGAGGAAGCTCCCGGATGGACCCGGGGCTTTTTCCATCCACAGCACAGATCTCGGTGTAGTTAGAGTTTTCCTGCACGTAGCCTGTTGATTGTGTATGTTCCAACACTGGGACTAAGGTGAACTGTTGTCCTAAGGACTCCCAGTTTGTAGATCCTAACAGTCTTGTTTGTTCGGGGATAGCATAAACAGGAAGATGCTCCTCAGATGTGCATTTCGGGTCCCATGCCTCCGCTTGAAATGTCTATGCGGTAGAATAAAAATAAATCGTATTGTGATGGTGTTTGGAGAGTGACGAATGGCTTTTAAGAAGCCCAGAGATTTTAAGATAGAATTGCTGTTCTGAAGTCAGGGCAAAAACATTGCACCTAGCATATGCTCAAAGAGGAAACCCTAGTTAAATACAGAGAGGTTTTAATGATGCAAGGATTATTGGTACTTGATGGCATTAATTGGATGAGAAGGACCTTAACATGCATAAAGAGATCCGACATTGATTAGCTCCAATCTAAGTTTTATTCTAAAGGTTAAGAAGTGAGTCTAATCTGCTCAGTGTCATAGGTTGGAAACATTGCTGTTTAAACCAGAGGCAAACAGTCACATACTATACCCTCTCTCGTTTAATTAACTGTTTTCAAGGTACAGTCGAAACAAGTTTAACCCGAGCAGTGACTCTGTTGAATCTTAATTCTTTCTCTTTTTTAAGTAGTTGGAACCATTTCCTTTCTAGGCTGAAAGTTTTCAGTTTGTATTTAGGAAATGCTTTCCTTGACTCAGTTCTCAGGAACTGTTGCAGTAATAACTTCTGATGGCAGAATGATCGTGGTGAGTGACATTTTTCGTTTTCCGCTTTCCTGAGGCTTATTGCTTGTACATTTGAGGTAACATTTCTGGCCCAATGTTCAGACACCACAGCGTACCAATATTCCGGTGTTCTTATGATTCAGCTATTTAGCTTCATCTCTTGGCTGCCTGTACAACTTCTCTGGCCAACCCCGAAGACCTGAGCTGAAAGGTAGAGCTGTGTGATAAACTGATTTGTTTTCTTCTTGCATCCTTCTATTCTGTTTCGTTTGTTTTAACTTAGAGACCTTAAACAGTTTACATGTGTGTGCCCTAATTGGTTGTTTATCGATGAGGAAATGTGCTTTCAGTGATTTCATCATTTTTCCGAATATAATAAGTGGTTTTGGAAACTTAAATTTATGACTTCACTGGTGGCACAATCTTTGGGACCATTGGCTGACCTACCATTTCTGATTGAAATATTTCTTGCATGACTGTAAATTAATCCCATGTTATCCCATTCTGGTTTTTTTTTTTTCTTAAAGATTTAATTTTATTTTTGCTCATGTGTGTGTGTGTTTATGAGTGTCTGCCATATGTGTGAGGGTACACTACACAAGGAGACCACAAGACCTACAGTGAGCCACACCACACTTGTGAGCCACAGTGTGTGGGTGCTAGGAAGAGCTTGGACTTTTAACCACCGAGCCATCTCTTCAGCGCCTTAAATTTCTTCTTCATCCTTCTGACTCTTCTCCTTCATGAGCAATACCAGTCAAAATGACATAGACTAAATGCATATCATGTGTTAAGGATTTTGTATGTCATTTAGTTTGCATTACAGCCTTGTGAAGAATTGCCACTTTTGTTATTAGGAATCTAGCTTAGACAAAATAAGTCCCTTTCCTAGAGAGTCAGTATGACAAGTGACAGAACTGTATAGTGTCATAAATTGTGTTTAATTCCAAAACCAAGGTTACTTCCTTTGCTTGTTCTTAATAAAGGAAACAAATATGTAGGATTTTTTGTTTGTAGTTTGTTATGAGGGGGTGGTGGTGGTCAGATCATAATCTATATTATGTAATTATGTAATTATGTAATCTATATTTGTAAACTATGGGCATTTAGGAAGTCTATTAATGTTAAAAGCTAATTTGAAAATAGTTGATTTTTTTAAAAGCCTTTAGTTTTAATTTCTTGTTTCTGTTACAAAATGTTTAGAAGAAAAGCGGAACAAAAGCATTGATATTGATTAGTTCCTATCTTTATCACAAAGTTGTCTGATAAAATAGTTTTGTGTAAAATGAAAGTGAGAGGACTTTTGGGGGTGGTTTATGATAACCACCATTTACTAACTGCTATAGTAAATAGTCTAATGTGTTTTTCTTTCCAGTTTCTAGACTCCACGTTTCTATTTATTTTATTCTGATTCTATATAATTATAGCTTTTGTAACATGAGAGTTTAATGGTAGACCCAAGAGATTAACCAGTTAAGTTGAAAATAAGCTATTTCTTCAGAAACTTGAAGAGCATCTATGATACTTTCTTTTTCTAGATCCATACAGTTTTTCCTGCTTGTTTTCTTCAACTTAAGTTTCTGATTATTTCAGTTCTAATATGTCTACTATACTATTGATAGAATTCAGTTAGACATACACACAGAACACAGTGTTGGCAGTAAGGAGATGAAATATTAACTATAAGTGTTAACTAGTTTGTAATGACATTGTTTACAACAAAGTAGAGGACTTACGTTGTAATCAGCCTCTGAGCTATCTACTATCCAGGAAATAAATCCTGAACCATCATTTTTATGGAGCATTGGGTGCTGTATTTGAAATGGGCAAACCAAAGAACTGTCTCCAAAGATGAAGGAAAGGAGAGGTGATTCATGCAGTGTGTTTCTTTAGCACTGGACCTTTCCCTAAGAAGTAGTATACAGTGATCTTTTGTGTAGATGGTTTGTGGTTCCCCTTATTAACTTAAAGGAAAATTTCCCCTTAAATCTGTCCTGTTTTAGTTTATTCTTAAGTGCTAGTTCCTAGACTGTGTGAGGTTACTTAAGAATAATGGTGCCTGCCTGTCCCTTGCAACTCTCAACAACTATACAGCAGTCAGATTAGTGGTACAGATTTTCCTCATCATAAAACAAGTACGAGGTAAGCTCTGGGTCATGGAATACTTCTGGACTACAGAAGATATTTTATCTTCTAGTGGATTCAAAGTAAGGCTTAAGTACGTAGCAGCCAACTGAAATGGTTTGATTTATATATTCAGAACTAATTTTTTTTTTTTTTGTTTATTTCTGCTTTTTTTTCCTTTCTCTCTTTATTTCAGGGAACCCTGAAAGGTTTTGACCAGACCATTAACTTGATTCTTGATGAAAGCCATGAGCGGGTGTTCAGCTCTTCTCAGGGAGTAGAACAAGTGGTATTGGGGTTATACATTGTGAGAGGAGATAATGTGTAAGTGTATAAGTCATTTTGAGAACATTTTCACTAGTGGTATGCTTGCTTCATGGAAGAAAGATTTTCTCCAACATATATGATGCATTATGTATAGTAGAATTGTGCACTTAACTTGTTTTGTAGATACAGTTTTTACATAATTCTAAACATTGTATGTCGAGATGCCTCAGGAGTCAACTAAAGTGATCTCACAAATCAGACATTTATCTACTGAGATTTCATGTGTATTTACTTACTTAAGCATTGGGGTTTGAACCTAGAATCTTGTACATGGAGAACAGGCAGTCTACTACTGAGCTGTGGTTTCTCTTTTTTCATTTTGAGACCAGGCCTTCCTAAGTTGCTCAGACCGGCCTTGAAGTTTAGATTCTCCCCACTACCACAGCCTGTGAATAGCCTAAACCACTAGCGTGTGTGTGTACAGATATGTCCAGAAAGGGCCCTGCTTTGCATCAAATTCATGCTTCAAGAGGCTTCTTAATTTTTTGGAAAATCTCTTTTAAAAAAAGATCTCCCATTTGAGTTATTTTAAATAACTCATGCTCACTTAGCTGGTAGTGTTTTTAGTGGACTGGATATACGTATGTGGCCCATGAAGCACCTGTTGTCTTGTTGAATCTAGGGCACTGACAGTCTAGCTTGAGAAATTTTAGAGGTAACACTTTGAGAAAGCTGTAACCATTTTGAACAGTGCTGTTCAAGTCACTGTTCCTGATGATGGGCAGGCTCATGTCTCAGCATTTTCCACTATGACAGCTACTTGCTTTGTGTAGCTGTGGTATGTTTGAAAAGTGGCTGGTGACCAAAGAAGTAGTTTACATTTTCATTTTGGGGTTATTTAGTTGGTTTGCTTGGTTTTGGGTTTTGTTTTGTTTTTTTGTTTTTGTTTTTGTTTTTTAGTATAACCAGAATGACCTGCAAGTTGTTAACTGGCCCGGATTCACTTCATTCTCCTTCAACTTCCCAAATGCTAGGATTATACATGTGATCCACCTTTCGTGGTTAAAATCTAAATTATATTTACATCTTTAGAATACAATGAGGAGTCAAAATATGACTAGAGGACAGTAAAAGATAGTAGTAACTAGGTGGTTTGAAAGCATATGTAAGATGTAGGGAAGGGATACGTAATTTACTTTATGGATACTCTTTAGTTTATTAGTGAATACTGTGAGCTTATTTCAAAATGAACACATGCTCTAGTCACTTAACTTTATCTGAAAACTGAATTTAGGAAAAAATGATCAATTGAGCCTTAGTTAAATTTGTGTTTATAATCTCTAAAATGATCTCTGGAGATGACTTTTGGGTTAAATTATAAGGTGAGTTATATAGGGTAATCTGGAGCAGAGAGCCAGATCCTCTGACCACAGCAGTACTGCTGAAACACTGGGAGTGTGTGGACTGATGGGTTATTGCAGTGCCTCCTGTGCCTTTGTAAAAAGAAACCAGAATTGAACATTTCCCTTAACTTACTGGGACTAGAGCCTGCTTTTAAGAGTCAAATGAAAACAGATTTAGAATTTTAAGATTTTTTTTTTTTGCAAGTAAATGGATTAGAGTCTTGTTGGTAGCTTGAAATTAGCTCCCCCACTTACGACATGGGGACTTTCGTTATGTAAGTGTTGCAGATCAGATCTGCCGTTCAAACAGTTGACAATATGTCTGTATGTACTGTATGTTCCTGTAATACCTTCATGTTGTTCTTGAGTCCCAGGACTTTTGGGTAATTCACTTAGTGATGAAACGGCTTTTGCTTCCTACCTTATATTTTTACTGTACCTTCTTGGTTCCACATGTTTCAGAAAAATGAAATAAGATGCCATAGTTAATGGGACGTTAGAAATGTATGTACGCTTATTTTAGAAATGTATATAACTCTTTTTTTTTTTTCCCCACACTACTAACAGAGCAGTCATTGGGGAAATAGACGAAGAGACAGATTCTGCACTCGACTTGGGGAACATCCGAGCAGAACCCCTGAACTCCGTCGCACACTGAGAACTTAGTGTGCAGGGGATGTCTGTAAATCCTGTACAGAGACTTCGTATGCTGAGAGGGATGTCTAGATTTTTTTATGAGTGTGTAATTGTGGATATTTGACTTCATGTTGGTACACTGTAATATGTAATTTAAATATTTCTACCTTTTTATCGGGAAACATTGCCTAAATTAATGTGGTTGCTTGGTTTATTTTTCTATCAAATGAAACAAAAATGTAAGGGACATTTTGGAAAGTTACAAAGTACCACTCTTTTTGGTAATGTAATATTTATAGGAAATTGGCTGTAAAGAGAACTTAGACTGTTATTGTAACTTAGACATGCAACTAACAGTAATAAAAGACACGTTTCTTTTTGTGGCTTTCTGTTCTTGTTTTTTTCTTAAAGAAAATTACCAGATAGTAAATTGCCGTCTACAGGTAACTGTCAGACTTCTTCCCAATTTACTACAGTTCTCCAGTAGTTGGAAGCAGTTATTCCTTAGGTCTAAGAGATGCGTATAAAGAGTTTGGTTGAGTAATGAAAAACTTGCAAACTTAAATTGCAACAAAAGTTAATAGGAAAGTAGGAATGACCAAGAGTCCAGTATGTGGACAAATCTTTAGGTGCCCAGTAAGGTCGCAAGATTTGGTGTCTGAAAACAGATTCTGTGTATCTTAAATGCCACTGTATTACTGAATTTTTAAAAATAGTGAAGAGCTTTTCACTCTTCAGAGAGCTTGTGTTTAATGTGGGGAGTTAGTTAAATCAGGGACAGTGCTCTTTGCTAACTGTCTCATTGCTTAGTCCGTGAAGCTATTTTGATAGATATTTCCAAAAAATTCGTAGAAAGGGTGTTGTAGGTCATATTTAATTATTTTAAGCATTCATAGAACTCATCAGTTTAATATGTGGGGCAAAATGGGTGGGTATCTTGGTGATAGAATAGGGAAGTGTAGACATCCTTGTAAATCGAAATCTGTTTTTAGTATTTTTCGTTTTTTAAGTGAAAGTACAAAATTTTCTGAAAAGCTGCAACTAGTAAAACATTTAGGTGTTAAAGACTCTGCATTCTCTGTAACAGGTGCTTACCTCTCCTGTTAAAACATAAGCAGCCACAGATAATTCATACGTGCATGCATTTACAAAGCAGGGAGGCTCTACTTGTCTTCAATGCCATAGTTGTATGAGTTAACCTAAAGTAAGTTCAGGAGGAAACGATGGTGCACAGTTTGTGAGTTCTGAAAACGGCTCATGGAGAAGGCTGTCTTGAGGGCTTAGAAGTTTGGGGCCGAGTTTGTTGAGCCCTTTAATATTCAGAACTCTAATGGAGTCATTGTGGTTAATTAAAGTAAAAGCAAGCCTGTGAGGAGGGGGGTGGGAAGTAATGAAGTTAGAGGCTTGGCATCCTAGCTCTTTCCAACTGTAGTTGGTAGTAAAAGGATTGCAATGCAGAATGAGAAAGCCAGGGATGTTTTGAGTAATACATCCTAAACTGATTGAAAAATTAAGCCAGGTCGTTTACTTCCTCAGAGCTTTTATTCTACCAGTACAAATTAAGTCCATACATCTTTTCCCAAAACTATTTATTATACTGTGTTTTTTATTGAGACTGGATAAAACATCCAGAATGCTTTTATGGAAGAACTGAAAGATAAGGACCAGATGCTGTTTTCTGACTTCCTGGATGTCTGTGGCTCTTGTGTGCTCACATCCACTCCAAACTGGACTTGCTCTTGCATGAAAACTATTAAGGGAGCCACTAGTTTCTATGTGGTGTCAAGGTTTGTATGTTCCTTAATGTATTCTGCAATCTATATTATTTATAAAGCTTCAAATCAGTTATAACTTCCACATCTTTGTGATTCTGACACAAGGCATAATTAAAAACCAACTTACTGAAAATGAGTTATTTGTTTCTGGGCAAGCTATTTTCATAAAATTACTTGAAGGGGCAAAAGAGGACTACATAAATTGGGAAAGGTTTTTTTTCTTTGTAGTTGAACAAGTACTATTAAATTATTCAAGATAACATCACTTTTAGGTTAAATCACTTTGTTAAATGGCTTCATGGTAGCAATTTGGGTGTAAAAATAGAACAAATTTTGGAGCCATAAACACTAAAGATAAATTTTTATCAGTACTTATAAAGAAAAATCCTTTAGAATGTCATTCTCAAAATTTAAAGCTAACAATGTGAGAATATATAAGGAATAAAAAGATTTAATCTCAGTATAGGATAACTGTGAACAGTTCTCCTTATGCTCTGAAAGAACGTGAGTGGATAAGGATGTAACTCTTTGTAATGCCATATGAATCTGTGCCTAGTAGTCAACCTTGTAAAGCAATCTTTCATTTGCAGTGTGATGTATCGTGGGACTTTGCCTTCTGGATTTAGTAGCATTGTTTATTCGAGTGCACATTGTTTTGCAGGTGTAATGCTGGATGCTTCCAGTAGTGATCTTATATATGAGGACATTGAAGCTCTGATTTATCTAGGATTTTGTAGACAATGACAGGCCCCCAAACTGGCCTCATTAAAGCTACCTGAGGCACTGTAAAAAAAAATGTTTTTGAGCTCTGCTTATTGGTCTTGGTTTATTACATCGATAGTGGAACAAATGGGAATAATTCCTGAAATGAACCAGGCACTTGGTTACCCCTGAGTCTTTAAGACTCCATTTTATTTATTTGCGGCATCTTTACCTCGTTTTAGAACACTGTTCTGTCTTAATTAAGTCTTAGGCAAATGAGGTAGAATTGCATTGTGTTTCCATGTGAGACTCAAAGGAAGTGTTGGCAAGAAACTAGTTCCATCCAATTTTACAGTGTTCTGACCAGCTGAGCATTCATTTAATTGTTCATACCTCATTCTGCTCAACAGAGCTGTTCTTACATTTGGCAAGTGCTGTTTCGATTGTTACTTCTCTCTGTACTGGGAGCCCTGTAAGGGCTTAGCTGTTACTTGTGGCACTGCCTCCTAGTGACCATTCCTTTTCTAAGCCTCAGAATACATAAATAGACATGGGAGTGTTGTCAAGCTGATAATAAATGTTGAGAGCTGCTTCTAAGCCAGTGACAAAATAAACACATTGTTATCTACCACTTTTGTGGTACCTCTTCCAAATCATGTTGATGCAAAGATTTAATAAGTTCACTAAATTGTTTTAGTATTAGGATATAATGTCTGAGGGGGCATTCCTTTAAAGCTACTAAAATCATCGTTTTAAATAGATATAATTTAGTTTGATCATTTTTTTTCCATTTCTGTTTTTCAGTAAAATCACTGTCTGTAGGTTGCATAATGGTTAGGATGGGGGCAAACTAGACCTCACCAGCTGTGTTTCCTACGTTAGCTAACTGCCCATCTGCTACCAAGCCGCAGCAGCTGGGGGATGGAGGAGTTGAGAATTCAAGGATAGGACTTGTCTTCAAGACATCTTCCAAAGATGGAAAGTTGGCACATTAAACATTTAAAAGAATCCAGCATTTTAGGTCTTTCTGTATTTTGTGTGTTTTTCATATACTTAAATTGTTCTTCAGTTATTCTTTCTCTTTTTGTAGCACAGATAAAGAATTGCTATACAGAATTCCACTCTGTTATCCTACTCCAGTGTTCTTTATATGATATAACTTCTCTGCTCTTAATAGGGTAGTAGTAAACATCCTGGTTTTTTATCTCTGGTTTTTGTTTTATTTCTTTCAGAAATGAAACTAGTAATATGCCTCATGTGCAAAAGAGTACCTCTTTTCCAAGTGGTACTCCCTCTCCCCCTTTTATTAAATGGATTTTTTTTTCTCATACAATGTAATGTGAATACAGCTTCCCCACTACTCCTCCCAGTTCTTGCCAACTACCTCTTCCATTCAGATCGACTTCCCTTTCTGTCTTTCATTAAGAACGAACTGGCTTCCAAGAGATACCAACAAAGACAGCAAAATATCATGAGACAAAACAAAACCCACCACATCCAAGTTGGACAAGGCAAGCCAACAGAAAAATACAAGAGCCCCAAGAGAAGGCACAAGAATCAGAGATCCACTGGTTCACACAATCAGGAGTCCCATGAAAATAGTGCAAGTGGACCTGGTACAGACATGTAGGCCCCGTGCTTGCTGTTCCAGTCTCCCTAAATTCATACGAACGTTGCTCAGTTGTTTTAGAGGGCTTTGTTCTGGTATCCCCCATCCCTGCTGTCTCCCCTACTCCTGCTCCCCTTCCATGTGGTTCACTGAGCTCTAAGGGGAGTGGTTTGATGGGAACATCTTGTTTAAAGCTGTGTGCCCCCTTTCTCTCCTCCTCCGTCCCTCCACTCTCTGTCTCTTCCCCCTCTCTCCCTCCCACCCCTCTCTCTGAATAATATCTGGCTGTAGGTTTTTGTATTTGCTCCCATCTGTTACAAGAGGAAGCTGCTCTGATGATGGCAGAGAAAGGCGTGATCTAGGACTATAGCAGAATATTACTAGGAATCATGTCATTGTTACTTTTTGTTTTTATTTTTGTTTTTGTTGTTTTTGAACAGTAGTGTTTTCTTTTGCTCTAGAGCTCTAGGCTCTGGGCTATCATATCTTGTCTGGTTCTTGGTTAGCCAAGCAGTACTGGGTATGAGTTTTGTCTCATGGGGTGAGCCTTCTGTCAGATCAGACATTGGTTGGTTATCCCACAGGTTTGTGTCATTGTTGCCCTGCCATACTTCGCAGGCAGGACAGATTGTAGATCAAAGGTTTGGTGGTTGTGTTGGTGTTTGTATTACTCTTTGGTAGCCGGCAGGGTACATTGTTTTAGATACTATAACATGGGGGTGAAGATTCTATGTAGGCCCCAGCTCAGCCTCTCCAAGTTCAATGAGTTGTGATAGTATGTTTTAGCAATGGGGCCTTACTGTCAGTCTATTGAGAGCAACCTACTGTCTTGGCAATAGTCTGGATAGTGTAGGAATTTCCACAGGACTCTGGCCAAAAACTCAATTGGATGAAACCCAGCCCAGTACTGAAAGCTTCATTTGTTGACAAGAGTTAAGAATTTCTAAGCCATTTATGGTGGCTTAGCAGGCCCATAATTCTGTCACTTGGGTGGCTAACTCAGAAAGATTACAGATTTGAGGCCAACCTGTGGGTTAAACTGCATCACAAGACCAAACCAAAAGAGGGAAGCATAGGAAAGGGACCTTAGGAAGAGGGGAGGATAGATTGGTTACAGAGTAGGAAGGGATAAGATAAGGTAGGCATTATAGTAATCGGAGCACTGCATACTCATATAAAATTGTCAACAAATAAAACTATTAATAAAATGTTAAGTGCTAAATGGGTTCTTTTAAAACACTGAAATGTTATGTTTTTATTTTAATATGAAGCTGCCTCAGATTATCCACAGCATCTATGATTTATCTCATGCTCTGGCAGGGGTGTGACCTTGAAAGTTGAAGATAGTTTACATTTGGAGTTCTGGGAACTCTTGGAAGAGGGAATATGAAGTCCAGAGCCTCAAGAGAGATGGCAGGTGCTGATGCCCCTGCTGTGGCTGTTTGGATGCAGCTGGTTGCTGTTTAAGTTGAAGGAATGGATTTACCTCAAGGAACTGGATACCCCGAAACATCAGGAAGTAGTCTAATAATATCCACATTTTCCCCCTTCTAACCTTCTTATTCTCCTACCTAGTGTTGGGGGGTTTTAAAGGGAGTAAGGTAGTAGAGAAGGAGAACCCACAAAGTAGCCAAAAGTCTTTTGTTTTTCTGATGGGATATATTTTAGCACGTACTAATATTAATCAGAATTAGTGATCAGAGAAGGAAACTTCTAAGACACATAAGGGAAGCAGGAGAGATTCTAAGCATTATTTTCAGGTAGGCTACAGTGTCTAGGGCACATGTGAATGATACTGGCTTTTGGTAGGATAATGTGGACATGTAATCTACATGAAAAAGATGTTAAAATGGGTTTTTGTTTGTTTTTGCTTTGCTAAGATGCAGGTAACTAGGTAGGCTTATTTGACTCCTGTAGAATTTTTCCAATCTCGTCAGCCAAGGAGCTTTGGGGAGAAACAATGAAACAGTGGTGGGAACAGGGACAACAGTTGGGCCAGGGAAATAGTTAAGTGTTGATGGACAGAATAACAGTCTTCTTAAAGGTCATGTTCTTGAATTGAAAATGAAAACAGACAACATGGCGGCGTATTTTCCATTTAGTCATATTCAGAGTCTCAGAGCAGACAAAGCAGTTTAGGGTTTACTAGGGCTTAGGTTTAAGGACGTAACAGAGGAGGCTTATTTACTGACCACATTTACATGGAAGGGGTTTTAATGAATGGAGTTCAGTCTCATTAAGAAGATCACTGTGGATACAGGGAAAGGTGGACAAGGGAAAAGCAAATAGAATTAATGAGCCTTAGATAGAGTGAACTCAATTGTCAAAGGACTTAAATTTGTGACTAGACAAGGTAAGGTGGAACATGGGTGGCATATTTACAACGTGTGCTTGAAATTGAGAACGTCCAGAGATGGTTGTTATTGTTAAAGGCAAGCTATAGCACGTGACCATGCAAGTGGAGACAACATCACTGGCAGAGATCTACCTTCTGCGTCCTAATCTCAGTTGGTTAAATTACAAGCTATTAAATCCATCCATGAAGGAAAATGGACTCTAAGTTAATAGGTTTCTCTCCAGGCTCAGGATTTAATGGCAAGATGGTGTATGTGGCTGTAAAACCAAAATCAATCACATATGAAAATCCAGTTCCGCTAACTGGATCACAATCAAGACTGCAGCTGCGCAGTAGAAGCCCTGCACAGTTTCTAGGCAACAGATATAGCTTTGGTCCTTGGCTATAGCCAGGCAAAGATTCCTGTGTACACAGAACTCTGGATTTGGTCAGATACAGAAGCAGTCGTGAATGAGGTGCTTGCGGCAGAGGACCTGGGCTGTTGGTTAGGATTCCCAGGAACGTCTTAATTAGAGATCTTACTATGAAGAAGCTCTTCCCCTTCAGGGGAAAGAGGAAGACAGATGATTCTCATAGCCACCTCTCAGACCTGTCCATTAGCCTAGCCAGTACCACGCCCAGCCTGTCCACAGGTGGGGGATATCATCTTCGAGATAAGCCCTTAAAGAAACTCCATAAAGCTGCTTCAGTTGGCAATGTGCAGAAGCTGAAGGATTACCTCGAACGCAAGAAATACGACGTGAATGGGCGGGACAAAAGAAGCAGGTGACCAGAACCTAGGATCTACAGGAGAATTGGGAAGGACAAGCTGGGGCAGCTGACTGTTCCAATCACAGAGAAAGCATGTCAGAGATGCGCAATACTGGATGTCATTCTGCATTTTCCTGAACAGAATCACCGTCTTTCACAAGCCCCTTAACTCATGAATGTTTGCTTGAGTATCGAGCCCTTCTTCCTCTCCTTTAATTCCTGCTTGCTCACATTATTTTCTCTCTTATTTTTGCTCTTTTGCTTCTTGGTGTGCGTTGTGCACTGTCGGGGTGAGGAAAGGCAATCATCAAGAAGGAAATTACTGTCTTTAAGACCTGGAAAAACCGAAATAAATAACATAGTTTTGTTTAAAGAAACTTGATAATTTCAAATAATGCAACAAACTTCCCTGGCCAGACAATGATTGCTTTTCTTCTTTTGTGTTACACATTCAAGTTTTAAAATATATTTTTTATTTGTATGTATGCCTGAGTTTATGTGCATCATGTCCTTGTTGAGGCCAAAAGAGAGCATTGGATCCCCTGGTTCTGGAGTTGTGAATAATGTAGCAAGCTTATTTACTTCATCACAGCTTTCACACCCTGCCTAGTGGTTACATATATTTGCAACATTGGAAACGCCAAAATTACTTGATGGACAGAGAAATACACAATAGGGAGAGATGTCTTTGACACTGCCCTTTCTGTTGGAGACGTTTCTTAAGTTTTTTTTTTGAATCAGGAAGAAAATCCCTTTTAATTTAGTAGAGCCAAATTTTCTTATTTGATTTTCAAGTCATTCATTTAGTCTTTTAAATTTATTAAGATAAAGTATAATTAGCATAATTTTCATTAAATATCAACAAAAATGAAACAAATATATTGATATTTAAACCTGCTTGTTCATGGTTGTAATAAATACCTGAGATGTACCTCTAACTTCATGTTTTATTGTATCGATATAGAACACCTTTGCATTTCGCCTGTGCTAACGGATATACAAACATTGTCTCTCTCTTAATTGAGAATCAATGCAAAATTAATGTCCAGGATAGTGAAAACAGAACCCCATTGATTAAGGTGTGTTCCATTTTCCTTCTTTTTAGTGGAGTGTGTTTAGGCATTTATCCTTGTTAAATTTTATTGGTTTTTGTGCTTCAAGTTATAACAATAAACATTAATTCATGTATCTGAAACAGGAAGTCATCCACTCATTTACTCTTGTTCCACTAGCAGGCAGCAGAGTGTCAACAGGAGAGTTGTGCTACTCTTCTTCTACACCATGGTGCAGATCCAAATCTGGGAGATATTTATGGTAATACTGCTCTCCATTATGCTGTTTGTGGCCAAAATATCTCATTAGCCAATAAATTGCTTGACTACAAAGCCTATCTTGAAGCCAAAAATAAGGTGAGCATCTGTGAGAGGACATATGCATTTTAGAAAGCTACTGAGTATTCACTGCAGATAATTCATAGAGCAGAAACATATACTTTAATATATGAGTTTGCCAAACTGAATTGAGAGCAGAATGGGTTATCAAAATCTGCTAATTTCCTTCTTGTAAAGTGTTTGCATTTCATTGTAGACCTTAACCCTGATGTGCAAAGAAACATATTTATCAGTGATAATTTTCAAATGGTCATACCAGATAAGAATGTTTGAGTTCTTTATAAATTAGAATTAACATAAAATAGTAAACCTCATCTTTTAAAGTTGTTTTAACAACATAATCGCAAAAGAGTTGAATTAAAAATTAGTTATTATGCTAAAAATAGCCTAATTCTCCCTTTGAATTTTAATGAATATAACTGAAAAATAATTATTAAAACAGCATCTTGTTACTTCATTTCAATGATATTCTGTGTATATGATAGTCTTGGAAGTTATTAAATAAACCTGTATAGACATAATTGCATATACATTTGAGATAATGATATGCAAAACTTATATAAATGATATTCTTGACTTGATCACTTTATACCTATGGTTTGCGTTAAGCCTCGAATACAATTTGTATTTAAAAATGTAGCACCTGGACCTTAATTTGTTTAAGACTATTTAAAGTCACATAATTTTAGGGATTGAAACCCTTTAAAAATTAAAATATACATTCAAGAATTTCTTATGAACATACTTTTAAAATTATACTTAAAATTAAAAGCACACACCTAAAAGTTATTTAAGTAATTATTTTGAAATAATATTTACAGGATGGCTACACCCCGCTTTTACTTGCTGTTGCTGAAAATAATGAAAATATGGTAAAATTCCTTCTGAAGAAAGGAGCCGATGTAAATGCATCAGATAAAAACTACAGGTATAGGTATAATTAGTGAAGCCAAATAGGATGTCACATAATTATGGTTTATTAATAAGACTATGTAAATATGAATATATTCATTTATAGATCTGTGATATTTTAACGACATGGTGTGATTTAGGGAAAATTACATATACTTTTCAAATGTTCTTTTTTTTTTAATCTGTAAAATCAAATTGCTTAATCACATATGTGTACCTTTAAGTGATTATCTTCATTTATAATAACTTTTGAATCTTATGTTGAAGCCAGTGTTGGAGTTAATAATGGGAGAGAGAAACTAGGGTACCCAATAGTCCTCCCTGTGGAGATTTGAGGCGTCTTGAGAGCAGGAAGCTTCCAGAAGGCAGAGTTTGAAAACCACTGAGTCAGCTGCTTCCTACTTGAGTGCATGTATTTAGGTACCTTCCTATGGTCTGTCATTGCTGTGCAGTTTTGAGCAGACCAGTCCAATGTTTTCCATTTTCTCCATGACTCCCTTAGGGGTAGAGGACCTATGTTTGAGTGGTAAGTTGAGATGAATAAATTTGTTAATGGCTTGCTCCAGAACAGCCATCATGATTGCTCTGATTATTGAACCAACAAATTCTGTAAAACTTCTTCTTCAGCAAGATGCAGACCTAGCTTGTGAAGATATTTATGGATTTACAGCTGAGGAATATGCTTCATTTAATGGCTTTACTATGTAAGTGACACTTTCAGAATTTTAATAACTATATGAGTATGATTTTGAGATACACAGAATGAGTTCCCCAAAATGCAACTTTTATAGGCTAATAAAAAGGGGATAATATACAAGCTCAAACACTGGAATTCCCAGGGAGTCTTCACCTCTTCCATATATAGAATGAATATAAGAGTTATCTGTTAGATGAATGACAGTTAGCACGGCAGTGGCATGGTAATGTCGAATATACCAGAACAATGTTCTGGTGCCCACCTACATTTAACTAGAAGATTTGAAGAACAGATGATGGATCTACTCATCCCTTTCATTATTTTTATCATTAATAGTATACAGGATGTATGTTATGAGTAGTTATCACTACCATTTTACTATATACTTCACTTTAATGTTTCAGAATTCTGAAGTATATTCTCATTATACTTCTAAGACAAAGATGTCCATGTATAAACATGTATAATTCTGATTTCTCATGCTCAATGAGAAAATAAGATACAACACACTAAAATTTAATGTATAGCTAATTCATTAACTATAGCTATAAACTAATGCACTTTTAATTATTTGTTTTAGAGGAAATTTTAAATTACACATGCTTTGACTGTCTCTCTCTGTTTTTTATGCACCTCATGGTAATCTCAAACTCTCTTTGTACTCCAAGCTGGTTTTGGGTTAGTGGTCCTCCCTGCATATTCTTCCCAGTGCTAGGCTATAGGTTATGTTGTGTATTAAAGCCTCAATCTCATTTTTCCTCACGTGACTGTATAATTATTTGGAAATCAGGCCATTAAATGGGTGATTATGGTAAAAAAAAATCCAGTAGACCAGGTCCAATCCAATCTCATGTCTTTAAACAAAAAAGAGCCTAAGACACAAGGTAAAATACAAAAGGAAGATGGTACACAGGGGTCAAGTGATGTGAAGACTCAGCAAGAGGACAGGCATCCACAGGCAAGGGGAGTCAGAGGACAGGACTTCTCTTGGCTCTCAGTAGGAACCAACACCTTAATCTTGACCTTCTAGCCTTCAACTGAAACAAACAAACAAACAAACAAACAAACAAACACACACACACACACACACACACACACACACACACACACACACACACACCCCAAAGCAAAACCTCCTGTTGTAGCCACATGGCTGATGCTTTGTTATGGCAGTCCAATCAAATGAACCCAGTAACAATGATATACAGCCACCCTTTCCCCCACTATGTTCTGAGTGATTTTATTATTCTCACAGATGATTTTTAGACCACAGTTTCTCCTCCACACCTCTCCTTTTGGATCTCTCCTCTTCCTTCAAATCAATCCTTTGTTTCCTTTCCAAAAGCCTAAAAAGATACAGTTGTACTGGGTATAAACCCTCATATTGGAGCTGTATGGAGCTTTTCTCAGTAGGAGAAAAGGGTCCCAAAAGCAGGTAAAAGAGTCAGAGACAGCTTCAGCTCCCACCATTAGCAGTCTCAGAAGAGCACCAAGCCACACAATCATAAGGTACAAGTGCAGAACCTATCTCAGACCCAAAGAGGTTCCATATTTGTGACTTCAATTTCTGTGAGCCCTTATGAGCCCTGCTTAGTTGATTCTATGGGCCATGTTCTCATAGTGTCCTTAACCCTTCTGGATCCTAGAATCCTTCCTCTACATCTTCTGAAGCATTCCCCTGGTTCCTGGCCATCCATGCAGTCACAGGCATTAAGTCCCTCAAAGTCAATATGACAGTTTCTCAGAAAACTGGGAATCAATCTACCTCCAGACACAGCTATACACTCTTTAGCATATATCCAAAGGATGCTCCTTCCCATTTTCCAGGCAGGAAAGATTGTAGGTTTTGTGGTTAGGTTGGTATCTCAGTCCCATGGCTAGGAAACTTGCCTGGTTATAGAAGATGACCAGTTCAGGCTCTATATCCCTCACTGCTAGGGGACTTTTGTAGAATTAGTTTCATAGATTCCAGAGACTTTTCACTTCACTTGGTTTCTACCTTGCCCCGAAATATTCCCTGCCAAAACAGTCGTCTCTCCTAATCCTAACTTCCTCTATCTCTCCCACCCCTACCTGATTCCTCCTGTTCCCATCCCCATCAACCCCCAAAAGCTATTCTATTTTCTTTTCCCAGGGAGATCATGTGTCATTCTCCCATCCTTAAGAGTTAACCTTATTACTTAGCCAGGAATACACAATGGAAAAAAAAAAGCAAGCATCTTCAACAAATTTGAGAGGTTGAGCAATGGAATAAAATCAAAGATCCAGACATAAATATATATATACTTATGGATACCTGACTTTTGATTAACAAATGGTTCTGGTCTAAATAGATAAGAATGTAGACGAATGCAAATAGATTCATATCTATCACCCTGAATCTAATGTCCAATAAATGTGTACATACCATGTTTGTCTTTCTGAGTCTGGGTTCCCTCACTCAGGATAATATTTTCTATTTCCATCCATTTGCCAGCAAATTTCATGATGTCATTTTTTTTTAAAACAGCTTAGCAATACTACATCATGTAAATACACCACGTTTTCTTTATCCATTTTTATGTTGAGGGACTTCTAGGTAGTTTCCAGTTTCTAGCTATTAAGAATAATGCTGCCTGTAATGAACATTAATTGAGCAAGTGTCCTTGTGGTAGGATGGAGTGTCCTTTGGGAACATGCCAAAGAGTGACATAGCTAGGTCTTGAGGTACTGAATTCCCAGTTTTATGATAAGCCACCATATCGATTTCCATAGTGGCTCTCACAAAATTGCCTCTCACAATCAATGGAGGAGTGTTCCCCTTGTTTCACAGTCATGCCAGCATGAGCTGTCACTTGTGTTTATAGCTTAACGATTTTGACAGATGTAAGATAGAATCTCAGAGTTGTTTTGTTGTGCATTTCCCCAGTGGCTAAGGATGCTGAATATTTCTTTTAAGTGTTTTTCAACCATTTGCGATTCCTCTGTTGAGAATTCTCTGTAGAAAAATGCACCCCATTTTATAAATTGTGTTATTTGGTTTGTTGGTGCCTAGTTTCTTGAATCCTTTATATGCTTTAGATATAAATTCTCTGTTGGGATGTGGAATTGATGAAAATCTCTTATACTTCTTTAGGATTCCATTTTGTCCTTTTAACAGTATCCTTTACCTTACAGAAGATTCTTAGGTTCATGGGTCCAATTTATTGATTGATGTTCTTAGTGTTTGTTCTATCAGTGTTTTGTTTGGGAAGTTGTCTCCTGTGTCAATGAATTCAAGGCTGTTCCCTACCTTTTCTTCCACCAGAGTTAGTGTATCTGGTTTTATGTTGAAGTCTTTGATCTACTTGGACACGTGCTTTATGCAGGGTGATAGATGAATCTATTTGCATTCGTCTGCATTCATATTCAGTTAGACCAGAACCATTTGTTGAAGATGCTTGCTTTCTTTTTTTCTTTTCCATTGTGTATTCCTGGTTTGTTAATCAAAAGTCAGGTATCCATAAGTATATATATTTATGTCTGGGTCTTTGATTTTATTCCATTGCTCAACCTATCTGTTTTTTTTTTTCCGGAGCTGGGGACCGAACCCAGGGCCTTGTGCTTGCTAGGCAAGAGCTCTACCACTGAGCTAAATCCCCAACTCCCTATCTGTTTTTATAACAATAACTAAAGATCTGTAGTATAGTTTGACACCAAGGATGGTGATACTTCCAGATGTTCTTTTATTGTACAGATTTGTTTTAGCTTTCCTGTGTGTTTTGATTTTCCATATGAAGATGAGATTTGTCTTTTCAAGGTCTGTAAAAAATCTGTTGGAAGTTTGATGGGAATTACATGGACTCTGTAGATTGCGTTGGAAGGATAGCAAATTTTATTATGTTAATCCTACCAATCCAGGTGCATTAGAGATCTTTCCATCTTTTGATATATTCTTCAACTTCTTTCTTCAAAGGCTTGATATTTTTTATCATACAAGTCTTTTTGGTTAGAGTTTCCCCAAGATATTTTATATTACTTATGGCTATTGTGAAAGGTGATATTTTCCTCATTTTTTCTCATCTGGTTTATCATTTGTATATAGGAGGACTACTGATTTTCTTTTTTTGAGTTAATGTTGTATCTAGTCAAGAAAAGTGTTTATCAGTTGTAGGATTTCCCTGGTAGAATTTTTGTGGTTACTTATGTATACTATCATATCATCTGTAAATGATACTTTGACTTCTTTCCTTTTAATTTGTATCTCCTTGATCAATTTCAGCTGTCTTGTTGCTATATCTAGAATTTTAAGTACCATATTGAATAGATATGGAGAGAGTGGTCACCCTCTTCTTGTTCCTGATTTTAATGGAATTGCTTTGCATTTCTTTCTGTTTAATTTGATATTGGCTAAAGGCTTGTAAATTGCCTTTGATATGCTTAAATGTGTCTTATCTCTCCAAGGCTTTCATTATGAAAGTGTGTTAGATTTTTGTCAAAGACTTTTTCATCATCTACTTAAATAATAATTTGGTTGTTTCTTTTGTTTATATGGCGGATTAGATTGGCTGAGTTTTATATGTTGAACCATACCTGCATTTCTGGAAGGAAGTCTGCTTAATCATGGTGGATGATCTTGATGTGTTCTTTGCAAATATTTTATTCAGTATTTTTGTATCAGTGTTCATGAGGGAAATTTGTAATTCTCTTGCTTTGTTGAATCTTTGTGTGGTTTGGGTGTCTGGGTGGATGACTGTGGCCTTAGAAAATGAATTTGGCAGTGTTCTTTTTGTTTCTATTTTGTGGAATAATTTGAGGAGTATTGGCGTTAGGTTTTCTTTTAAAGTTTGGCAGAATTCTGAACATCTTGTTCCTAGGATTTTTGGGGTTGTGAGATTTTTGACTGATTCTATTTTCATAGGGGTTATAGGACTATTTACAGTTTATCTAATCTTGATTTAACTTTGGTAAATAGTGTATATCAAGAAAATTCTTTATTCCTTTCAGATTTTTCTAATTTTGTGGAGTACAGGCTTTTGAAGTAAGACTTAATGATTTTTATGGATTTCCTCAGTGTCTGTTGTGATTTCCCGTTTTCTGATTTTGTTGTTTTAGACATTGTCTCTGTCTTTTAGTTAGTTTGGATAAGAGTTTGTCTAGCTTGCTGATTTTCCTGGAGAGCCAAATTTTTTGTTTCATTGACTCTTTGTAGTATTCTCTTTGTTCCTATTTTATTGCTCTTAGTCCCAATTTGATTGTTTCTTGCCATGCACTCCTCTTGAATGATGTTGCTTCTTTTGGTTCTAGAGCTTTTAGGTATGCTGTTAAGTTACTAGTATGAGGTCTCACTATTTTTTATGTAGGTAGTTAGTGCTATGAGTTTTCCTCTTAGCAGTCCTTTTATCATGTCCCATAAGTTTGGGTTTGTTGTACACTAATTTTCATCGAATTGTAGAAAGGCTTTTCTTCTTTATGTTTTTCTATACCACTTTTTTTTAATTCAGTAGAGAGTTGTTCAATTTCTATGAGGTTGTAAGCTTTCTGTTAGTTCTGTAGTTGACATCCAGCTTTAATCCATGGTGTTCTGAGATGATTTCAGGGATTTTATCAGTATTACCTTATATATTGAGACTTGCTTTGTAATTGAGTTTGTAGTAAATTTTGGAGAAAGTTCTATGAGGTGAAAGGAGGCATATACTTTTGTGTTTGAGTGAAATGTTCTGTAGATATCTGTTAGCTCTATTTGTTTCCTAATGTCTGTTATGTCCAGTATTTCTCTGTTTAGTTTTTGTCTGGATGACCTGTCCATTTATGAGAATGGGATACTAAAGTTTCTCACTAAGAATGTGTATTTAAGCTTTAAATATGTTTCATATTCTTTTACAAATGTGGATGCCCATTTATTTAAGGCATTGATGCTAAGAATTTAAAGGTCATCTTGGTCAATCTTTCCTTTGATGAGTGTGAAGTGTCATTCCCTATCTCTTTTGGTTTGGTGTCTATTTTGTTAGATATTAAAATGGTTGCAGCAGACTGCTACTTATGTCCGTTTGCTTGGAAAATCTTTCCCCAGCCCTTTACTCTGAGGTAATATCTCTCTTTGAGGTTTGTTTCTTGTATGCAGTAGATACATGGATCCTGTTTTCACATCCATTCTATTAGTCTGTGTCTTTTTATTGGGAAATTGAGTCCATTAATATTTAGAGATGTCAATGAA
Organism: Rattus rattus; assembly: GCF_011064425.1. Taxonomy (NCBI): domain Eukaryota; kingdom Metazoa; phylum Chordata; class Mammalia; order Rodentia; family Muridae; genus Rattus; species Rattus rattus. The sequence continues at coordinate 120,665,955 of NC_046159.1, forward strand.
CAATGATTGCTAATTCCTGTTATTTTCTTGTTGTTGCTGTTGGTAGTGTGTGTGTGTGTGTGTGTGTGTGTGTGTGTGTGTGTGTGTGTATTTCATAATAGCTAGTTTCTTACATTTATTGTGACTGAAAGTTTTCCTGGTTATAGTAGTCTCGGCTGGCATCTGTGGTCCCTTAGAGTCTATAGGATATCTGGTCAGTCTCTTCTAACTTTCAGAGTCTCTGTTGAAAACGTGGATATAATTCTAATAGTAATAATTTTATATGCCACTTGGCCTGTTTCTTTTGCAGTTTTTCATATTCTTTCTTTGTTCTGTATATTTAATGTTTTGACTTTCTTTTCTAATTCAACTTATTTGGTGTTCTGTGGACTTCTTGTACCTTTGTAGACAGTCCTTCTTTAGGTTAGGAACATTTTCTAATACAATTTTATTGAAAATATTTTCTGAGCCTTCCTCCTCATCTTCCTTCCCATCCTCCTCATACTTCTTCTCCTCTTTTTCTATTCCTATTATTTTTAGGTCTGTTCTTTTCATAGTATTCCAGATTTCCTTGATGTTTTATGTCAGAAACTCTTTTAGGTTTAACATTTTTCTTGACTATTGTATCGAATCTTCTATACCTGAGACTCTCTCTTCCAACTCTAATATTCTTCTGATGATGCTTGCATATGTAGTTGCTATTTGTTTAATAGATTTTCCATTTCCATGATCCCCCCAGTTTGTGTTTTCTTTAATGATTTTCATTTCCATTTTCAGGGTAAAATGGTTTAACTTAATATTTTTTGCCTGCCTGCTAATAATTTCTTGGCTTTCTTTAAGGGATTATTGATTTCCTCTTTAAGGCTGTCTATTACCTTCTTGAAATTGGGTTTGAGACCATTTTTTTTTTCTTGTGCGTCTGCTATGTTGGAATATCCAGAGCTTGCTGTAGTAAGATAGCTGGACTCTGGTGGTGCCGGATTGTCCTGGAAGTTTTTGATTGTGTTCTTATGTTGATCTCTAGGTGTCTGAGTTTGGGGTAATTAATTACAGGTTTCGGTACTGATTTCTGACGTTGTCTTTGTTAGATGGATGTTGTTTATGCCCCTTGGTTTTTGTTTCTTCCCTGGTCTTTTTACTGTAGTGGCCTACATTTCTGGCCACCAGTAATTCCTCTGGGCCTCTAGGGAGCTTCTACCACCCCTGCCTGACCTCTGGGTTTCTGGAGTTCTGGGAATTGGTATGGCTTCTAGTAGAACAGGAGCTGTATGCTGGGCTATGGTGATGAGAGGTGGGAGATTTTAAGGGAAGGCTGGGAAGGCTCTGAGCCTATGAGTGACTTTTAAAGATATATTTGCAACAGGGATGGCAGACAGTTGGACCACAAATGAAGTGATGCCTATTAACAGGGAGACTTGAGAGGGAAATGTAAGGGGAAACACTGGAGAGGGATTAAATTTAATAATGACTAGAATTTTTATGAATTTCACAATTTATGTATATTCTCTTTTGTCTAGGTATCATCAGTTAATTGCCAGTAATGAGAAAAAGAAGAAAACCGAGCAAACAGCTCACTGAGCAGTTTTTCTTGTCAGTTTATATTTTCTTTCAAAAAGGGAAGCAGCCTTTTCCTTTCAAAGCAGTACCTAACTATGGAACTAAAATTTTCCTCTCTTTTGAAATCATAAATCATTTTGAAGATCTTCATTAACATTTTCTGATAGCCCATTTACTAAAAATTAAAAATTCTATGATGAAATTCTATGGTCTATGGTCTTTTGAATTGTTGTAAACAGCAAACTTTTTGCATTTATACAAAATGTTTGGAAGATATAAAAATACCATAAAATGTTAGTTTATTAGACAGACATTTTTGAATAAATACTGTTGGCAAGTAATGTAATAAAGTCATGAAGTAAAATTAAAAATTAAGAAATAGAGGAAGTGAATTTACTTGTATGTACAAAAATGATTTTGGTATTCATTTCAAAAGTAAATACAGATATTTAGGTCTGTAAATCACACACATACACAGACACACACATCTCTCTCTCTCTCTCTCTCTCTCACTCGCTCTCACTCTGTGTGTGTGTATAACTAATAAATAAATATATATATATATATATATTAGTTAGATAAAGTATTAAGTCCAGGAATTATTTTCTGTCTTTGTCATTAATCATGTTTTGTACATCTACAGTACAGAAAATAGAAAAACAGCTTGCATAAAGAAATCATGCTGCTAACAGGTGACTATACTATTCTGCTTTTGATTGATGTGACAAAATACCCCATAGAAACAACTGAGAGGAGGAAGGATTTATTCCCCTCCCCCAACCTCTAGTTCAGTGAGTTCAGTCATCCTAATCGGCTCCATTCTTTCTGGGCCTATAGAACGTGAGAGTAAAACTACACTAAAGGAAGAGTTTAATATTACTTGCCCTTAGACCACTAACTCAATACTTTGCTCTGAGTGACACTGAAACACCAGAAGGGAGAAAAACCACCTACCAGATCTTGGCATTAAGGTAACCGATATTTAATTTCCAATGAGGTTTCAGTCTGTGGTCCCTAAATGAAAGCACTTCCTGGCCCTCATCAAACCCAGCCCCTGCCCAGAAGATATTAATGAATGTTGGGAGATGTTCTAGGATGTCAAGACCAGAGAATAATTATGCTAAAGAGCCAGCACATAACACATGCTCTTGAGAAACACTAAGCTGACCCAAAGCAGCAGTACTGCTGAGACTGAGACCCCCCAGTCTATATTCTCTACTATAGGTTGTGAGAAAAGGGAAAAGCAGAAGGTTCCAGTATTCTTTGTGTTCACTGAGTCAGCGTTCTAGAGTCTTTACCAATTGTGTGTATATGTGCTGTGCCTCTGCCACTGAATGAAGGAAGAGTGATGAACCCATCAACAGAGGCTAGGATGACACAGCAGCTAAAGGACACTGAAGGAAAATTCTGGCATGAGTATTAAAGGAGACGGAGTTTCTCTGACTCTTGCAGCCCACACTCTCTCAATTATAAAGATTAATTCATGATAGATGGGACGGCATGGAGAAGTCACTAATGTTAGGTTATCATTAGGGGGGAAGAAGAGATTTGAGTTGGATCCTGAAGGTGTGGAATTTTGACACAGGACATAATAATAACTATGTGTGATAGAAAAAGAATCATGTGTTTTCTATCCTTCTGAGAAAAAGCATCATTGAACTTTTGCTCCTGGGGAATACAAACATGCAGGTAGGATGCTAAGACACCCGGGCTGACTTTAACTATTTAAGCTCAGCTTCTCCATTGTTTTAACACTTCCCTGCACTTACATTTCAAATGTTTCAACCCTTTCCTGGTTTCATCTACTGAAACCCCCTATCCCATCCTCTGCACCCTGCTTCATGAGGGTACCCCCCCACACACACACACCTGCCTCCCTGCACTGGCATTCCCCTACCCTGGGAAAATGAGCCTTCACAGGACCAAGGGCTTCTCCTCTCACTGATGCCCGACAAGGTCATCCTCTGCTACATATGTGGCTGGAGCCATGGGTCCCTCCATGTGTATTTCGAAGGGTAGAGGCTTTAACCCACAGGTTCTATTATTCCATCAATTACAGAGGATTGTTCTAGAATAAAGCTCTACTTGTAGTTCCTGGATTATCTCTTTCAGTGACACTGTTCTCTAGAGAAATTTTCTTGTATTTGCATATTTTCTGTAATTACTTATTAATTTTTCTTTGCTTCTGTGTTTATTACTGTATAGCATAGCCCCTTCTCAGTGCTGTTGAGTTGATGTTCTGGAATGTGTACTGGAAACCCTGAGATTTCCACCTTTCATACCTCTATAGTGGCATACATTTTGGTTCTTGGTTAGGTTGTTCAACCGAGTCTTGTCTTTCTAATTCTGTGTTCTAGAAACCTGGTTTGGAGGAACTGTGTTTTTTGACTCTTGCTCTTGTGTGCTTCCTCAGTAATAGGATTAATTTGAGAAACATCTGCCTCTCTTTCTTGTTTGTTTTGTAAATGGTGTTTACACTAATTGTCTTTTTTGCATGCTAATTTCCGTCTTTTGTTTATTCACTGCGCTCATTTGTGCGGAGTGAACATAATATGCCGTGGTCGTTGGCACTCCGCAGCCTAGCTGACACTATTTTACTCAGATTGTCTATTAAACCTTTGCTTTTGTTCTTTATTTCTGTTGAAATAATCCAAGAACGAATTTCCTCTACCTCTCACCTTCCCTCCCACCCTACTGCTACGCTTCCATCCCCTAGCTTTCTCTTCGCAAGTTTCTGGTTCATGAACATTGCAAGGTGACAGGAGTGTGGAAGTTGTGTTCCTGGGGAAAATTTTAGGTGCATTAGGGTGTTTTATTTTTATTTTTTATTTATAAAAAAATAAATATTTTATTTACAGCCAAACTGAAAAGGTAGTTTGTCTAAAACGTTACTTCCCTGAGTAACTGTTTGCCATCTAGTGGACAAGCTGAATGTTGCTTCACTTTTAGAGCAGAAGTCATAGAGATAGAGACTGAATGTGATCATGGGTATCCTCTGCCAATGTGCACCGAACCAGATTTGTAGGATTAAAACCATCTCTGTTTTGATCATATGTCATAGACTGACATTTAGAGACACATAACCTTGCCATAGGTAAATCATAAAATACCTAGTTTTGTGCTGACTTAAGACCTGAAGTTGAAAACTAATTGGTTTAGTTTTCTCCTTTACTTACAGTGGACCTACAATCCTAAAAAAAAAAAAAAAAAAAAAAAAACCAAACAAACAAACAAACAAAAATTACACATATCATGGTTTCAAAATGTATTTAACATATCCATGCCATCAAAGGTTAGCCTTGCACTTGTTATCTCTTGTGATCTCCTGGCTGTTTGCGATCCGTGTCTTACCACTGTGGTTTAACTTTCCAAGACAATATGGTGCAGAATGTAAATAGCCTCACCCTGGTTATACTATGAGAGAGGGCTAGATGTCTTCCAAAAGGTATAGTTTTTGTCTGGCTTTGATGAAGCTTATCTCAAGCATCGAAACAGGAAGTTAAGAGGAAACTTTTTGAATTACTTAGGTTTTTAAATAAAGTATTTAAAAAATTTTTATAGTGCATTTTAACATTGCAGTTTAAGGCTAGGGAGATGGTTCAGAAGTTAAGAGCACTGATTTCCAGAACCCACATGACAGCTCTGTTTGCAACTATAGTTTAAGGGGATTCTCTTCTCTTCCAGGTACCAGGCAGACAAGTAAAAATATATGTGCAGGAAAAACACCATATGCTTAAAATAAAATATTTTTTAAATGTTCCAGCTGAGATTCTTATAGAAGTAAAATATATTGCTGTGTCCTTGTATACAATTCCTGCTTTGGCCTTGAATAGTAAAGATTATATGTTCTCTCTCTCACTTTATTTTTAGACAGTATCTTCCTATGTAGTTAAGGTTGGTCTGGAATTCAATATATATAGTCCAGGCTGGTTTCAATCTCTACTCTCTTCCCTTTGAAGTTCTGGGACTACAGGCAAGGAATGCACCATCACACCTGGCATTCCATGGATCAAATATACCTAACTCTTAAAAAATATTACTGAGGAAGTCTTAGATGTCTTAGGTAATTGAAGCCCTTACATATTTATAAATTCTCATTTTAATTATATTCATGTCAGTATTCCTCATTGTCACTTCATAGAATTTCTAAAATGTATTTGGGTTTTTAATTAACTGGAAGAATTTTATCCTTTCTATCTCTTTGTCAAAGATTCAAAAACTAGGTAACAACAGACTTGATATTAGACTTGGCTGTGTCATTGGTTTTGACTTTGGTCTCCAGATGCAGAATATGGAATGAAACATCAAATCAATGTGTGGTGGATGTGAAGGATCTATATAAGTTCATAAACTAAAATATGAAAGACGAATATAATATATCTTAATAACTTATATACTGCCCCCTACTTGGTATTCATTGAATCAAAGATAAGTATGTGTAATAACCAAAAATACTTTTCTTGGTTACTCCTTCACTTTAGAGGTACTTATAGTGAATGAAATTTAATAACATGAAAGGCATTATTTTTCATCACTTTCAATTAACTAATTATATTGATAGTTTAAGGAATTCCATATATAAGAGAAAAAGAAAAATAATTCATTGAAAGTGAATTTACAGATGTGTGTGTGGTTTATATACTCACATGTGTGCACGTGCATATGTTCATCATGCAGAAGCCAATGGTGGACATCTGGTGTCCTGTTGACACTCTGCAGCCTTTCAGCTTATTCCTTTGAAGTAGGAATGAGAGCTCATTGAATGTAGAGCCAGACTGGTGACTATACCAAGCTCCACTCAGTCCCCTGTCTTCATTGCCAACACTATCCAGCTTTTCAGGTACTTGTGTGACACTGCCTGCATTCCTTCGTGGGTGCTTGGATTAAAACTCCGGCCCTCGTGCTTGCAAAGCATTCTTATCCCACTAAGCTATTTTTTCAGCCCTACAATAATTCTTTCTTTATGATGCTGTCTAGAATTGGTAATTAGAATATTGTAACAAGAGGTATATTTTCTGAGGAGATGTAGTACAAGTATATTTGTGGTTATCTATATTTGTTGTGGTAAAAATCATATTTGTGTACCACCAAAGCCGTAGATACCCAAACCACTTGTAAAAAATGTCATTAAATACACATCCGTTCAGATTTAGAGATCATCAATAGTCTTTGAATTATGTCTCTATATGTTCTAAGGCAGACGATGTCCTGAGAAGAAAGGACTTTACTTTAGAGAATGATGCAACTTTTGAAAGAAAAAAGCAAGCTAAAATTATGCACAAAGATGGATGTGAAACAGTCATTTTTATTTTTATTTTCAAAAATGTATTCTTCTCCATACAATACATCTCAACTGCAGCTTTACGTCCCTCCACTCCTCCCAGTTACCTCCACCTTCCCTGTCACCCCAGTAAAGGGCAGGCCTCCCAGCTAGACATCAATTGAACACAGCACAGCACAATGAGATACCAGTAAGACAAGGCACAGATCTTACATAAAAGCTGAGTAAGGGAACCCAATAGGAGGAAAAGAATCCCAAGAGCAGGTAAAGGAGTCAGAGACACCCCCACTGTCAGTGCCAGGAGTTATAAAATCTTGCCAAGCCAGCAATGATAACACATATGCAGATGACCTATCAGAGAGACCCATTCAGGCCTCTCTGTGCATCTCCACGAGCCCTGCTTATTCGATTCAGCTGGCAGGGCTCTTCTGGTATCTGCAACTCCTCTGGGTCCCATGATTTCTCCTCCCTTGCTCTTCTCTCTCCTTCCCTGCGGAGTTTCCTAAACTCCAAAGGGGGGAACAGGAAAGAAGTATAGAGGGTCAGGGAATTGAATAGAAATATATAACAGTGGGGATGGGGAATTGGGGAAATTCTTTCTTTTCTGATTGTAGAAAGCATTAAAAGATCTATTTAATGTGATCTTATTGGCAAGAGGGACAACGAACTCTGAACAACCTCTTCAACTCCATCATCAATGTCCTGAAGACTGAGCAAAGTTTAAATAGAGGGCCAAGGAAATGTACATCAAAGCCTGGTCAAGATACGTTCCCACCCACCACTGACCCATCATCGACTGCTTTTCAATCTTACCTGTAAGATGGTGTCTTAGTTTCTATTGCTGTGAAGAGACACCAAGGCTACAGCACCTCTTCTAAAGGAAAACCTTTAGTTGGGACTGACTTACAGATAGGAGGTTTGCCCATTATCATTATGGTGAGAAGCATGGTGCACAGAGACAGATATGGTGCCAGAGAAGTTGCTGAGAGTTCTTCTGTCTGCTTCAAGTAGAAGGAAGAGTGAGACACTAGGCTTTCCTTGACCATCTGAAACCTCAAAACCTACTTCCAGTGACACACTTCCTCCAACAAGGCCAAACCTCATGCCTGTCAAGTAGTACCACTCCTTAATGACCAAGCATTCAAATATATGGGCCTATGGGGACCACTACTATTCAAACAACACAGGTGGTCTGACAAATTCTTAGATCTCTTTGAAGATGCCAGCTTTACTATACTCTGACCTCTCTCCTGATGCCCATGGTGAAATCTTCACAGAAATCTTTCTTAATAAACACTGACTTTGAAATAACAATGAAATACATAATGTTCACAGAGAATTCTGGTCATTAGTGTACAAGTGGCTTTATATGTAATATCTCCCAAACTGGAAACAACCCAGATGGACTGTAATTGGTAAATAAAGTATATGCACAATGCAGAATATTAATCAGTTCTGAATCAGAATGAATGACTCATACACACCATCTATATTTCTGTAGACTTGCGCTAAGTCAAAACTAGCAAGTCTTCAAAGCCCACATACCATATAACCCATTTCATTCATGGAACGACAAACACAGCAGTAGAGAACTGGTTACTGGTTGACAGGGATTAAGAATCTGGCAGACAGAAGAGACTGAGAATGTCTATAAAGAAGAAGTTTAAAGAATTTCTCATGAGGAAGAATTTCTACTTCTTGATTATGTCAATTTCAATATCTGGATTCCTTTAATATGAGAATTAGGGTAAAGAAGAAAAACATCTCTGTATTATTTTTTTTGCAGGGTATGTTGACATAACACAAGTATAATTAACACCTACAATACTTTATTTGCTGTGTGTGTATGTCTGTATTTGTGTGCATGTGTTTGTGTATGAGTGAGGGTGTGTATGTCTCATTGCGTGCATGAGGAAGTCAGAGAATAACACTAAATATTGGTTTGAGCCTTTTATCTTAGACAAGGTAGTATGTGTGCTTCAGGGATGTCCTGTTGGTCTCCTACATTCTCACGGGTCTACTGGGGTTAACAGACCTGGACTCGTATGCCGGGCTTTATGTGGGGACTTCAGATTTGACCTCCACTCCTCACACGTGTGTGGCAAGTGCTTTATCCTCTCCCCAGACCCACAATTACAAAATTCTACTAGAGCAAGTGTGAGTATTGATGGATAGTTTATCTTTTCATAAGCTAATACGATCTTCAATAGTCTCACTTAGGATTTTTCTGGCCTTGAAATTGTTAAGTACTCTCTGTTGTTGAAAAGCTAAGCTCTGTTTGTGCAGACGCTGTGCGTCTTTGTCTAGAGACATGCAGGTTGTTAGTAAGTCATCGCTGAAAAATGATGCATTTATTTCTGTAAACAGTAGGTGGCATCTGAGTTTCACAAATAAAATTGATGATTCATACTTCCTGTATTAGGCAATGAATGTTTCCAACAAATCTAAAATTTAAATAGTATTTGTTATAGTTTACCTTGCAAGTATTGATTAACTAAAGAAATATAAAATTTTCTAAAGTTAACACAAAGATCTTATTATGTTTCTGAAAAATATGGCAATACAAGTATATTAATGCCACTTCACAAGACATAAGTTTAAAAGTTGGGATCTCCTAATGGTCAGGTGTGGAGGGCAAAGAACTTACTGTGCCGTTTCACTCACTACCTAACTGTGGCAATCCAAGCCATTCTTGGAGAGTGTTGAACATAGTCTTCAGTGGTATTCCTGCCTGGTTCTGATAGTGAAAAACTCAGGATCACAGAGATGACTCTGATTAGGCTATGTGGGACATTAATCAAAACCAAACCTACAAGTAAGAGAAAGATTTATTGTGTGTGGGATTGTAGATGAGGGAGCAATATGGGAGAGAAGAACCAGAATATATAGTGTACATGTACGAAGTTGTGACAAAATATTTACTAAGAAAAATTATGTGACTTAAGTATATTATTATTATTATGTATAAGGGAAAGGATTTTCTATATAGGACTCCATTTGCTCAGGGAGGACTCTCATGAGTCTAAAGTGTTCTTGTGTAGTAGGAGAAATGAATAGCACAGTAAAAAGGAAGCCCATATAGTTTGAGAGACTCTTTGCCAGTCATACCTTTGATAGATTAATAATGGGAAGTATAATAAGGTAGGAAAGATCAATTATTAGATGCTGATTTATTGATTCATTTCATGACTCGCTTCAAGCACTGGCTGTTGTCAAGCCTGACTTCACTTGCTATCTAGAACATAATAACCTAGACAAACAGCTGAAACCACACGCCATTGCCCTTAGCAACCTGACCAATCTCACTTGCTGCCTTGTCCCAATTTGTGGTTTTAGAGCTTAAAATGAGAATGCAAACTGGACCCAATACCAAGGTCTTTCAGAAACTTACCTTATGTTTGGTTTCCACCTCCTTTCTTCCACCCTCATTGATCTTAGAGTGCTTATTCCATAAAGATTCCAATGACAAATATACAAAAAAAAGTCAAAAGTACAAAGAACTGAGGAAGCAACCCAATTTAAAATTTTGATATTGGTCTTAAGAGAAAATTCTCAATAAGCAAAACAACTAAGAAATATCTTTTAAAGTATTCAATACTTTTAGCAATTAGAGAAAAACTAATTAAAACTACTCTGAAGTTTTATCTTACCTTTGTCAGAATGGCTAAGATCAAGAAAACATCTAAAAAAACATGCTAGTAAAAATGTGGGTAAAGATTGCAAACTGGTACAGCCATTCTGGAAATCGGAGTGGAGAAATCTCGGAACACTAAAGAGCTACTCTATGATCCAGCTAGATCACTTCTGAGCATATGCCCAAAGGATTGGACATCCTACTCCACGTTTGCTTAGTCATGATCATTGTGGCTCTATTCACAACAGCTAGGAAATGGAAACAATCTAAATGTCCGTCAACAGAAGAAAGGACAATGAGAATGTGGTACTATGAAATACTATTCAGGTGTCAAGCAAAAAGAAACTATGAAATTTGCGGATAAATGAATGGAACTAGAAAGTATTGTATTGGGTGAAATAACCCATACCCAAAAAGAGTCATACTGCATCTTCTTTCAGATTTGTGCAATTGTAAGACTCCCAGCTCTGAGTCTTTAGATTTTAGCACATAATGCTAAGAGACTACAGAAACCAGGAGAGTGGAAAGGGGAAGGAATTCTAGAGAGGGCAATAGTAAGAGAAACAGGTACCTTTAAGGGAGTAATGGGAAAACTGGGGATAGACTATAACTAGTAAGTGGAGCAGGGTAGTAAATCCAACAGAAGAGATAATAATGCTGTAGATATTTCAACAAGACAAGGAAACACTGTTTTACAAGCTTACTTAAAATATAGTATGTGGGGTTGGGGATTTAGCTCAGTGGTAGAGCACTTGCCTAGGAAGCGCAAGGCCCTGGGTTCGATCCCCAACTCCGAAAAAAAAAAAAAAAAAAGAACCAAAAAAAAAATATAGTATGTGGGTGTGCATGTAATATATTTGTAGATGTATATACATACATATATACATACATACATACATTCATACATAGATACATACAAAGTTATGCTACATGGGGTAAAGGGGCTCTCCCAATAGTAATGCACTATCTTAATAAAATCTATGTGCCTGGCAGGGGAAGCTCCCCTCATGTCAGTCTCCCCAGTTGTATAAACTACTGCTCTTGCCCTTGGTTGTCTTACAGAACTTGAAGGTAAGACACCAGGAATGAAGAGACCACGTACTTCAGGCACAGAACTTGGAAGGATCCAGCTGGAGCTGCTCTGAAGCCAAGTCCCTGAGAAATTGCTGTTATAGGATCAGAAGGCGCTATGCAAGCTGCCAATGGTGGAGAATAATTGGTAATCCTACTCAGCCATAAATCCTGTAAACAACAACAATGACTGGCTTGGCAATACACCCCAATCATGCAATAGTGTTACTTTAACCTTGGGGTGACCAACTGCTATTCAATTTGAGGCCCACCCAATGGAAGGAATTCATGCTTGGTACTAAAAACCCAGCCAAACAACCAGGAGCTGGAAAGGTTATAGATACCAGAGGAGAAGCCACTGCTACTATTCTTCTAAACTAATGCAATATCTCATCTTATTATGCAAACTTAATCTTCTACGCGCAGATAAATGCAGTCCACACCCTTCATGGAATAAGTTAATTTTTTGCAACAGATGAAAACTATCATAGAAAACCACAAGTAGTCATAATGCAGAATTTAAGAGACCTTGGGGTGCCCAACTCCAACTGATAACATCTACAATGTAATCCCTTGGAAAGGGGGTCAGAAATGTTGTTTAGAGCCAGAAGACGAGGGTGCTGGCTGCTAGATGGTGTCCGCTGGACACAATCAGAAAAAAAAAATGCACCATGAAATATCAATAATATGTTTGCCTGTATAAGACAAGCATATTGCCCTCAATTGATGTGCCAAATGGACAGGGGAGATACTATGAGATCCTACCCTTAGGTAAGGAACTACAGGTTGTTGGTAGCTGCTGAGAGAAGGAGAATTGATTCCTTGTAGGGACAAGTGGGCTCCTGCATGGGCTATCTAAACTCCAGTGATCAGCCTTGGATAAACTCCAGTGATCATCCTTGGATGTAGAAACATGAGAACAATACTCAATGAATTCAGTAGGTTGTTATACAAATAAATACTAGCCTAGATCCATGTTCAAGGAGATTCACTGTCTCAAGGGAATAATGTGGAGCAGGACACCTGAGTTCCTTCTCTGCTTGTGCAGGCTCCACAGTATATACACCTGACATATGTATGGACCACACACACATACAACACATACTCACACACACATGAAAAAAATTTCTGTAGATACCAGTTCCAAGTGATGAAGACAATGTTTTTCCTAAAGCCTTATGTCTTACACTTGACATGAGCAAATGAGGACAGTAGTCCTCAGAGCAGTGGAGATAACATAATCATTTATTATGTAGCCTTAGAATTACCTTAATTTTTCTTTTCATTATAAATTTACCACTTCCATAAGTCAATAAAACCTTTAAAATTGCCTAAATAATATACCCATATTCTTAAGTAAACATGCTAAATGAAATTATTTTAAATTTCAATTCTGTATGAAGGGCCTTGTATGACTCCTTGGTGACTGATTACAAACTCCAGGAGAACATGACTGAGAAATATTCAGCATATAGGCTCTTATTTTTCTTCTCAGTGGGTCTATACTTGTGATTATTATATTTATAATTAAATGAACTGATCAAATTAAACCTACTAAGAGAACATGGCTTTTGTATTCTATGCTAAAACTCTCCTTCTCTAAAGTGACAGTAAATTCCATCAATATTCAATTTCTCTGCCCTGTGTTAGCTGACTTATACTACCACACATTGCACTCACGGGAAAAGGAGGGCCAGGGCATGGTCTGTTGCATTTTATTTATGAAAACACGGTTCTCATTTTGTTTGCCCTGAATAAGAATAGAGTAGCATATTCCAAACACTTTTACTGCTCATTTATGTGTGGAAAATGGTTTCGTGAGCAAATTTAAGTAAGAGGAAAATATGCATGGCTTTTTGTTTAAAGTACAAATGCTGTCTTCATGTAATATTTCTTTTTGCTTGGTAAAACTGCCAGCCCAGCATAACCTGTCCACGCTGTAAACTGTCTAACGAATCTCAGTCCTGTAATACATCACAAATAACACAGCGATATGACAGACACATCAGATGAAGGAATGATTGTTAACGCTAAATGATCTACAGCTAAGGTTAGTTTAATGGCATTGGCATTGCTGAGAATTTTATATTGTGGAAAGTTTTAAGAGATCTTGTAAGTCATGTGTCCTATTAATCTTAGTAATGTGGAAACTGATCCTTTAAGTGCTAAATTATAGCTACTGTGATGACGGAGGGTAGCAGTGAGCTATTTCTTTTTCTGTAGGCTCTTCTCTGATAGGGGTTTTTAGGGTAAATTTTACCTACTACTCCAGCTTAAAGAAACTTAAGTTATTGTATGAATGCCGAGATTAAGTGTACATGTGTACATATAATATGTATCATGCCTCTTATAACCGTCAGAGTCCTGGAAAGAAAAAAAAAAGATAGAAGTATCTTCAATGAAGATCTATCTGAATGTAGAGAGTTATAGAAAATAAGGGATCAGATGAGAGTCTGGGGAACAAAGGGCTAGCCATATCCAAATGATTTCCCAGTGCAATGAGAGAGGGATTCCTTAAATGAAGGGTGCAGAATGAGAACTGTAGAGATGTATTGGAAAAAACATACAAGGAATGCTTGAAGACAAAGAGGGGAACCCACACCTATTTCTCTGCCCTTGGTGATAGATGGCGATGCCTTGGGTTGGCACAATCCATATGAGAACTGTTTGGGAAAGTGAGACCTATAGTTCTCGCAGGAGATTGCAAATATAAAGAGCCTAGTCCATTGTGGGTGGTGCCATCCCTGCCGACTGGTAGTCTAGGTTATATAAGAAGGCAAAATTGGGTAAGCCCAGGGGAAGCAAGCCAGTAAAGTAATATCCTTCCATGGCCTCTTCATCAGCTCCCATCAGGTTCTACTCTGTGAGCTCAGTCCTGACTTCCTTTGGTGATGAACAGCAGCGTGGAAGTGTAAACTGAATGACCCTCTCCTCCCCAACTTGCTTCTTGGTCATGGTGTTTTTTTGTAGCAGTAGAAACCCCTAAGACAGGAAGGAGGGACACAAAGGGGACCATGTGAAAGTCCACTAGTCATGTGTGTTCAAATGTGAAGTGACACAAAATTCAACAACCTTTATCAGAAGCAACAACAACTAGGGACACTAACCCTGTCTCATGGATGGATACATGCTGGAGCCTGAGGCAGTGGAGAAAAAAATCGATCCTAAGACTGTCTTTATTAAAAGAAATGTCTATCAGAATAAAGCACAGTTACATATTTGTCCTTTTGTCTTTATGCAGTGCTGAGGACTTGTCAAACATGTTATGTGAATCTTTACCAAATGGTTTTCTAGCCCTCTAGAGGGAACATTGGATTTACTGGTTCTGATAGGTTTAGATTGTGTTGTCTGTTCATTTTGTTACTTTCTCTGTTGAAGTTGGGCTCTAACCATTGTGGTGCTTCATTTATGCTACATTCATTGGTCCAGCTTTAATTAGGTCCCAACTGTGTCCAGGCATTGTACCAGATCTTGACTGATAATTTACTTAATGTATACATGTTTTCTAAGCTCCAATCAGACCCTGGCTCCTAGGTACCTATGGAAGAGTCAGTTGGCATTACCCACTGGTCACGATTGATGCTAGTGGTTTTTGCAGAGTCAGTGATACTCTGGGGGCATCTGATGTAAATGTAAGGGGGTTATTGTGCTGTGATCAAAGGATGCCAAATGCCTGTAACATGCAGACAATATCTTATCTTGTCCCTCTTACATGACAATGGAATTTCTTCAAAAATTCAAAGACCCTCTGTGAAAGAACTGCACTTTTCTTTGACAATTTTGTGTTTTCCCTGGGTTCAAGTACTTTAAATGATCCTACTTTTAATGAAAATCCTATCTTCCAGAGAATACAAGGATGGATGAGGCGGGGACTTAAGTCATGTACCAGCAGGTTTTTCAATGTTTTTTTTTTATTGATTTGTTTGTATTTAATGCATTAAAAGAAAAACAAGCCTTGAAAATTTGGGTAACTTTAATTCTATCATTATTAAAAATATAGACTTTTTTTGTGTACTCAAATCCACATCTTTTGATTTAACATCTCTTATTTTATGGAAAAAATCTTCTTAAGGAATTGTCCCATGTAAACTCTTGTAGTTGACTGTATCTCATTAAAAATATATATGGAGCTAGAGGAACAACCTCATTAGAGGTGGCTGCAAGAGCTATAAAATATATTGGCTTATAAGTCTCGATCCCATCAGGCGGTGTCATGCTCTAAACCAGGGAGCACTTGAGGAATTAGCTTGAGGCATTCCATATTCATTCCTCTGTATTTCCCTGTTTTGTCTTTTCCTCCTTTCATCAAATCACCAGTTCTGTCTTTGTATTCAACAGTTCAACCCATTGAAGGGAGGCCAGGACAAATCAGGGGTCAAAATAAATATGACCCATCAGTGCAAACTTGAATCATACTTCATGCCCAAATATCTTTTGTAGCCTTGGCCAGTAACTGGACCTGTCTTTGCTCCAGATTCGGTAAATAATCTAATTCATTGAATGGGCTCATAGGAGTATAAGGTCAATTGGTAGCCTACACACAGAGTCTCTCTTTTGCCAAGAAAAGGAACAAATTACAAGGACACTGGGGATGACTCTCAGACAAATGGACAGGATTTGTTAAGTTGTGAGAATCTACTCTCTCGGGTCCTGTGCTTTTCCTGGGTGAGGCCTAATGAATGGAGCTTTATATCCTCAACTCCACTTTCTAATGTTTCTATCACTAAGGCAATGTTCAACTCATTGACCTGTCTATATCCATTAGTTATATAAAGATGTTAGATAACCTGAACAGAAGGAAAGTGACTTACCTTTGTCCTAGGCTAAGTTTGTGATAGGTTGGCACTAGAAACAAATTACTACATATCTGTAAATATTTAATATATTCCAGGTACTTTCTTAGTCCATAAGTTCTAAACTTGTTGAGGATTTTGTGTTATTTAATCAACAGACTACTTTATCCACCTTCAGCATTTCCATTGACCGTCTCAAGGCAACCCAAGGCCAATTTCTCATTCTCTGTCTGAACTGTTTACCTCATTTTGTCCGAATACTTCTTCCCATATAATTGATGATCCCTTTAGAATTGACCCTGATGACTGATTTTCCTCTTTGAGTCCACTACAGACCCAGGAAGTTCACCATCGCCTCTTCTATTTTATCTCTCATTCCTCTCCTTGCCCCCAGTTTCTTTTCTCTGTTTTTCTGTTTTTGCTTTGACTACCTTTTTTAGCCCTTTTCTTGTATGGAAATAAGACTCTGTCCTCAAAAAAACCCTTACTATATCCACATGCAACAAATCCCCATTTTGTTGATGACATCCAACAATCAAAATAGACTGACACATAGTACATGCTTAGCATGATGGGAACTAATTTGGTAGGTCTTCCAGAAGTTAAGCAGTGTTATATTATGTATAGCATACCTGTCCTACTTCTGGGGTATGCATCAGAAAGCTGAAGGATGAACTCATAAGATACTTGTACACAAACATTCATAGCAATATTATTCCCAGTGGAATAAATATCTGAGTTGGATACATCAAATGTGTTGCTGATCGATAAATAAAATGAGCAGAATGGGCGAATCAGACATTAAAACATCCAACTCTAAAATAAAATAAATTTTGACACCTTAACACCATAAAAAGATGCCTGAAGGCTTTATGACTAAAGAAACAAGTCAACAGGAAAGAAGGATTATGGCACAACCCCTTTGTTTAAAATATTTGAGTGTGCCACGTGTCTGTGTACAGAAGGGTGAGGGAGGGTGGCAGAAGTGGCACGCATGCACCGTAGCACACTGTGAAGGTTCAGAGGCTTTCTGCAGGACGTGTTTTCCCTTCTTCCACGTGGGTCGAATCTGAATATAGATGTTAGGTCTAGTTGTAAGTGCCTGTTCCTGCTAAGTCATTTTTCCAGCACATTCTTCTACTTGTATGACATATCTAGAGTAAGCAAAAGCATAGACACAGAAAATAGAATAGAGGTTACCATTGATCAACAAAAAGAGAAGATTGATTGTTTTAATGAGGGTAAAGTTTCTACTTGGGATGAAGAAAAATACTTCAGGTGGTTAGTGGGTTAGTTAATGATGCAGAATTATGTACTCAAATTAGTTAGAATGGAAGTTTACATTCTATAAACTTTAAAAATTCAACATAAGTAATAAAACTTGATCAGGGGAAGCTTTCAAGATGCAGATGAAGAGGGAGACGATTTTAAATGAAAGAGATTGGACAATGATTGGAGGAAACATGTTATACAATTCTCTGGGAGCAGGGCACATGGTATTGTGATAATAAACTGTGTAGAGTTTTAAAGCTGGCCAGTGTAGTGCATGCTTATGCATCTATGGTTTTTTGTGGTTTTGGGAATAAAGGCCAGAGTCTTGAGTAAGCCAGATCAGGACTCTATCGTGAAGCTTTCAACCCCACCCTCAATGTGGTGTATGTACTGGGTGTCTTAAATTAAGCTGCTTCTTTCTTTCCTAGTCTGTATTTATTGTCTATGTAGCTTTACACAGCAAATCTTGCTTCTTTGTGCCTGGTCCCTAATACCTACATAACAGTCTTCCCCTTTTTATTTTGGTATGGGGAGGTTTGGGGTAGATTATGGTCAGAGTCCTCTAGCACAGAGGCAGTAATCAGGCTGACCTATAATCACTAAATGTGAATCAGGCCATGTAAGTGATTCATGGCCTACACTTTTTCTGTTGTGCTTGTTGGTACCTGTGCCACAGGATGTTAGGTATTTCCCTCTCACTCCTGCCTAGCACATGGAGACAACAGAATAAATAGCTAATCATAGTTTGTTCGTGGCTCCATGCTTTTTACTCAAGAGGTATTAAAACACATGAAAGCATTTTACGGTGCTGTGCAGAAACCATGACTGAAGCAATTTTTTGAAGAAAGAGTTTATTGGGGGCTTACAGTTTCAGAGTGAGTCCATGACCATTGTGCCACGGAGCATGGTGGCAGGGGAGACGAGGCAGGCAGGAGCTAGCACTGCAGTGCCACCTGAAAGCTTGCAGCCTGATCCTCACAGAGTACAAAGGCCAGAGAGAGAGAGGAGCTAACTGACAAATGGTCTGTGAATTTTAAAGGCCTCAAAGCCAACCGAGTGAAGGCTTTCCTTTCTCCAGCAAGTCCGCCCACCTCCTAAGCTTTTTCTCGAGATAGTTCCACCAACCTGTGTCCCACACCATTCAAATACATATGAGTCTTTGGGGTCCAATCTCACTGAGGAAGCACCATATATGGTAATGGAGATAAATATTAAGCTATCTGCATTCCATCCCATCAGTCTGTCCATTTTACCTCATGTGAAAGCGATAGACACACTTTGTGTGATGTTTATCTTTGAACATTCAGATCATCCTGTAAACACAAACAAAGAAACAAAACCATAGAGAGGCAGAGTGCTTGGGAAGATTGGTACTCTCTGCTCATGTATTGACACAGAAAATCAACTAGTAGCTAGTTTTCCCAGGAAGGAAAGTCTGAGGAGGATGTGCGAAACCAGACCTTTGACAGAACCACAGGGAAGTCACCAGTAGTCACCAAATCACGCCTTTGCTTTAAAGAAGTCGTAAACTACCCCTGGGAGTGCGCTGGTAAGGAGTTGTCTGTCTGTTTGTCGTCCATTGTTCTTCAATGTAGCACCATGCTCGCTTTGGCACCCTCTTTCTTTATGAATTGTGTGGTCCTTACCATGCACCATCTCCCTTGACCTCTGTATTATGCTGTTTGCTAAGTCCCTATACCCTAGATGGCTAGAAGCCATCAGTAGCTTGAGTCCTACAGATTCCTGGAGAAGTTGTACCTCTAGCAGGCTCATGTATGGCTGTGGATAGCTTTTGTCCTAGGAGGACTTTCTCTTGGGACTGCTTTCTCCATCTTTCTGGGTCCACACATATCTTCCTCTCTCTCTGTTTATGCTGTCTACGAAATTTCTAAAAGAACACCAGTCAAATCAGACTAGGGTCATCTAGCTTGAGCCTGGATTTGTGTTTCTTCGCTTACAATACACATCTTCATGTGCAGACACATTCTGGAGTTAATAGGGTGGGAATTACAAAAGTCGGAGGGAACTCAGTTTATCCTAATACTCTTTTGGCTACCTGATTCAGAATTGGGTCACTAGGAACATCTTTGGCTTCAAGAGTTGGGGAATTAGGAGAGTGGGTTTGCAGTATTATGGACCCTAGCTGCGCATGTATTTTCTTGTGCTGTATCACAGCTCTTGTAGGACAGCCTCTCACTCTGAGTTCTTCATAACCCTCTCCGGAGCTGAGGTTCCTATTGCCCTTCCTGGAGCCCTCAAAAACAAAATGATAATGGAACCCAAAACAACCATCATTGGTTGAGCTCTCCTTTCCTATACTACACTGTTGTTAGGGTCTCTTTTTCAAAGATCATGTAGACTCTCCCAGTCTGATTTATTTATTTATATCCACACTGCTGGATGTCACGACTGCTGGAGAAGCAAAGGCATTTTAACT